>NC_056735.1:1821654722-1821934162 GCF_019279795.1 Protopterus annectens
GCGAGAATAAAATCCTAGTCCCACTTCTGACAGAGGAACTGGCTGTATAGCTCCTATTTGAAGAAGTAAAGAAATCTGCTTGTGAACCTCTATCCTTTGCCGAGGAGGAACGTCTGGCATGCCTTTGAAAGGAGGCAATGTATGGAAATAGAACTTGTAGCCTCGGTTTATAACGTCCAATACCCATTTGTCCTGGGTGACTAAAAGCCAGTTTTGCTTGAAGAGTGCTAACTTTCCTCCCAAAGGAGCTGCCAGGGAAGAAGAATCTGGCAGCTGAAAATACAGGTCATTGGGCCTGTTTACGAAAGGACTGGCCCCTGCCCTCACCTGCAGATTGTGCAGGTGAACTCCAAGTTCTAGGCCTGAATGTACTGTGAGCTCTGCCCCTGCCACGTCTAGATCTACCCCTAGACTGAGAATCAGAAGAAGGGTAGGTCCACCCCTTAGTAGGCCAATTTCTACTAAACTTTGGAGGTTGCACCTGCAAAAAATCTTTAACAGTCTGCATGGACTTAGCCTTGTCTTCCATTTTCTTCAAAACCGACTCCACAGGGGAACCAAACAAAACTTCAGACTGTAAAGGGGCATCCAGAATTCTAGTTTTAACATGCTCGGACAAATTCTGATCCTTAAGCCAGGCGTGCCTACGAAGAACTGAACCAGTGGCAGCCACCCTAGAAGAGGCCTGTACAGCATCAAAACCACACTGCAAAGAATGCTTACCCACTTGTTCAGAGACATGTACTAAATCCTGCAATTCTTTACACTCTATGCCCTCTGCCAAAGCATCCACTTTAGATTTCAGCTGAGAAAGGAGGAAATTCTGATATTTCAACATATGAAACTGGCAATTTAAAGCCCTCATTGCTAAAGTAGAAGAGGTATACACCTTCTTACCCCATCTATCCAAAGCTCTAGCTTCCTTATCTAGAGGAACCGGATTCTTTACAACAGAAGCTCTAACACCCTTAGGCCCCTGACTAATAGTTTCTGGGTCCGCCCTAGGACTCTTATACAGATATTTATGAGCCTCAGGCACCCTGTAATACCTGTCCGGTTTAACTGGCAGGAGGCAAAGAATCTGGATTAAGGAAGCCTCCGAGAAAACATCTTGAACAACATCCAAAACAGGAGGTATAGCCAAGGGTCTATGCTGTGGTAAAACAAGAATTCCCTAAGCCTCTTCCGTGAATCAGAGAAATCCTGTCCTTCCCACTTAAAATGCTCCCTCATGGAATGCAGAGTTTCTGAAAATGAAAAATCCTCTGGAGGAGAAGCAGAAGGAGTGGAATCCTCTGCATCAGAATCCGAATAAGGGGGAAAATCTTGAATATCTTCAGCAGAAAAGTCTGAGTCATCTGAGGCCTGATCCAAACTTTCCAACTCTGGCTCCACCCTGGGCCTCTTATCAGGAGGGGGCAAAGAACCTCTAATTAAAGTAATCAAATCTTCTGCCATTTTAAGCATGTGCTTTTTAGGCACAGACCCTGAAGTACCTGGAGGGACACCAGAGGAAGGCAAAACAGACCTGCCCTTAGAAGAAGCCTTAGAAATAGTAGCAGAAGGCCTAACCACCTTAGGCATAGAAGGGAGAACAGTAACTTGAGAGGCCCCTTCAGCTTGACCTGACTCCTGAGAGGCCACATCCTGCAAAATCAAAGTTTCCCCCTGAGACTCAACAGAAACTTCAGCCGGATCCACCTGCTCCACTGTAGTTTCTGCAGGACCGGCGTCCAAACGGACGAATCAACCTGTCTAGGTTTCAAGGATTTGTCTTTGTGCTTCTTGGGAAGGCGCCGGAGGATCCGACGGCATATTATAATTACACCGCTTACCAAAGACTAACCTAGCACAATCTAACCTTCTTTTATAGTGCGCTTATTAAACCTAGCACAAAACCGACACCGACTACGCCGTGGTCCGTCCCAAACAAGGAATGCAAAGAGTGATAATCCCTATGCGGTATCTGTTTCCCACAAGAAATACAATTATTCACTTTTTCTGACATCCGGAATTAACTGAGGCAAGAAAAACAAAATATTCCCCAACGGGGTACTTAGCCCAACTTGGTTTCGGTCTGAAACTCAGAATACGAAAATTTCAGAACGCCGAACGGCACTTGCAACGCTGCTTCTGCATCGGACCATGCGGCAAAAAAGACTGAGGATATGACGTCGGTCATGCGCTTTTATACCCTGACGCTCTGATGTCAGATCTGAGCGCCCATGACCGACGTCAGCCTAATACTTTGGTATTCGGGCCGACCGAGGACAGCGGACTACCCATATGTAAGGACTGCAGCAATGTGAGCTGAAGAACATCTGCAGCTCTGCAAGAAGCCTCTAATGAATCAAAACCACAGTGCAAAGTATGCTTTCCCACTTGTTCAGCTGCATGCAATAATTCCTGCATTTCCTTATTGTCAGGATTTTCTGAGTTTGTAACCATTTTTTGTTTTAATAAAGACATAAGGTACTGTTGGTATTTAAGCATGAGAAACTGGCAGTTTAAAGCCCTTACAGCTAAAGTAGCAGAAGTGTAAACTCCCCCCCCCCCCCCCATCTATCCAGTGCTCTAGAATCCCTATCAGAGGGGACAGGGTTTTTTGCAGTGGAAGCCTTAACCCCTTTGGGACCCTGAGAAATTGTTTCTGGGTCAGCAGCAGGGTTTTTATAAAGAAATTTATGAGTCAGGGACCCTGTAATACCTGTCCGGCTTGACTGGTGCACGGGGTAAAGAATCAGGAGACAGACTGGATTCAGAGAAAACATCATCAACAATATCAAGCAAAGGGGGGATAGCTAGGGGCCTGTGCTGAGGCAGTAAAAGAAAATCTCTGAGCCTTTTCTTGGATTCTGAATAATCCTGGCTCTCCCAGTAGAAATGTTCCCTTCATGGTGTGCAGAGTTTCCCCAAAAGAATAATCCTCAGGTGGAGAGGCTGAAGGTATAGATTCTTCTGCATCAGAATCCTCATAGGGAGGGAGAGAATAACCCTAATCTGAAGAGGAATCAGAGGAAATAGAAACCTGGTCAGAGGAATCATAATCAGTGTGTTGCCTAGGCCTTTTTTCAGGAGGGGGATGGGAACCCCAGATCAAAGTAATTAAGTCTTCGGCCATTTTAAGCATCTGTTTCTTTGGCATAGATGACTGTCCAGGAGAATGCTGTACTTGTTTTTTTGTCTTTAATGGTGTCTTTGACTGTACCTTGGCTGCTGCAGAGGACTTAATAGTAAGCAGTGAAGGTCTGAAAACACCCTCAGAAGCCAATGCCTGCTCAGCGGCTCCGGACCCATCTGAGGGAATAGTTTCCGTAGGCCCAATACCTTGAGTATCCAGAGGCCTAGTTGTCTCCACGTGGGAGTCGGATACGGCCTGTGGCTCTGGGGTAGCGGGTGTCAGGGGCTGCGAAAGTGCCTCACTGAGAACTGGCGACTGGCCTAGAAGAGGCTTCGTCGTCAGTTTTGGACCTCGGATGCCTGTCCTTTTCCTTGTCTTTGCGCTTTTTATGAATTCCGGTCGTCGGTTGTTCCGACGGCATTATATAGTTAAACCTTCGGCCAAAGTAATGCAAGGCAAAATCAAACCGACGTTTAATAGTGCGTTTGTTGAATCTAGCACAAAACCGACAACTAGTAACATCGTGGTCAGGGTCTAGGCAAGGAATACAGTAAGAGTAAAAATCCTTATGAGGTATTTGCTTCCCACAAGAAATACAACTGTTACCTTTTACTGACATCGATCTGGAGCAAGAAAAAGTTTCCCCAATGGGGTACTTGGCTTTATTGAAGACTTCGGTTCTGAAACTCTATGTTGAAAATCTCAGGAGTCGGCCGACCGGCACATGCGAACTGCTTCTACTTCGGGCACCGAGCGGCAAGAAAGACTGAAGAAAATGGCGTTGGTTGCATCTTTTATACCCCTGGCGTACTGACATCAGGGAAGAGGTGACATCAACCGACGCCGGACCTAGACTTTGGAACTCGAGCCGACTGTGGGTAGCCTGCCAGCAGGATAACCCAAGTGTAATGACTGCAACAGTGAAACATGATGAACATTTATATTTAAAACCCATTTGTCCTGGGTAATGAGAAGCATGGCAGTCTTTCCCTCTAAGGGAGCAGGCAGTTGAGCATGGCTTGGAAGGTTTAAGGTTAAGTCATTGTAACAGTTTTCCATGGGGGGGTGTCTTACTACTTCCAGCTTTGGAAGTGGGAGCCCCCCACTGCTTAGGCCTGTGAGTACCTTGAGACTGTAGCCTAGGTGGTCTGCTGTTCCTAGGTTTGGATGTGAGTACCTTGAGACTGTAGCCTAGGTGGTCTGCTGTTCCTAGGTTTGGACTGAGAAGGCCTGGAAGAGACAGGAAAGGACCAATTCTTAGAAGGCCAAGGCCTACTAAATCTGGGAGGCTGTACTTGCAGAAAATCTTTAACAGTTTGCATAGATTTAGCTTTTTCCTCCATCTTTTTAAGGACTTCTTCTGCTTTGTTGCCAAACAGCCGGTCTTGGTTTAAGCGAGCATCCAGTAATTTAGCTTTAACATGATATGGGAAATTTTGCTCCTTAAGCCAAGCATGCCTTCTAGGAACAAACTCAGTGACAGCAGCCCAGCAAGATGCTTCTAAAGAGTCAAAACCACATTGCAAAGTATGTTTACCAACACGTTCAGCAGAATGCATTAAATCCTGTAATTCTTTATGTTCATCACAGTCAGGAATCAACATCATTTTCTGTTTAAGTAGTCCCATAATATGCTGTTGATACTTTAACATATGAAACTGGCAGTTTAAGGCCCTAATGGCCAGAGTAGCAAAAGTGTATACCTTCATACCCCATCTGTCTAAGGCCCTGGAATCTCTATCACAGGGGGGTAGGGTTTTTAGCAGTAGTAGCCTTAATGCCTTTAGGCCCCTGGGAAAAGGTCTCTGGGTCCGCAGTAGGATTCTTGAAGAGGAACTTGTGAGAGTCAGGTACTCTAATACCGGTCAGGTTTCTTGCTAGCCGGAGGTAAAGTGTCTGGGTCCAGGCTGAATTCCAAAAAGGCATCATCTACAATGTCCAGGAAAGGAGAGATAGCTAAAGGCCTGTGTTGAGGTAGGAGTAAGAATTCTCTAAGCCTCTTTTTGGAGTCAGAGTAATCCCTGCTTTCCCAGCTGAAATGCTCCCTAAGAGTGTGCAAGGTTTCACCAAACGAAAATTCTTCTGGAGGGGAAGCAGAGGGAATGGAGTCCTCTGCATCAGAATCCTCATAGGTAGATAAGGGCAAATCCTGGTAATCAGAAGAAACAGAAAAAACAGAATCCTGATCAGAAGAATCAGAAGGGAAATCGGTTCTAGGTCTCTTAGAGGGTGAAGGCTGGCTTCCCCAATTAAAGTAATAAGGTCTTCAGCCATTCTTATCATTTGTTTTTTAGGCATATGGGCCTGACCATGCGGTTTACACGTCGGTTTTCTAGGCGTGGGTCGAGTTTTAGGCCTTGAAGAAGAAGATGGTGTTGGTTTGAAATGCAAGTCAGTAGGTCTGAATACACCCTCAGAAGCCTGTGCCTGCACAGCACCTCCGGATCCATCCAAGGTAGAGACATTCACAGGTTCCATGGTCGAAGAAGCATCTCATGGCATACCAGACTCCGAATGGGTCTCAGTAGAGGCCTGTGAATCTGAAGTAGTGGGCATCAGGGGCTGCAAAAGCACCTGAGTACCGACGAACTGGTGACTAGCTTAACAGAAGCGTTGTCGGCAGCTTTGGACCTACCTGTCTTTATCTTTATGTTTTTTCAGAATGTTGGTAGTCGGATGGCTTACCGAAGCCATTTCTGGATACTTAAACAGAGTACCGAAATAGTTTGATGCAAAAATGAACCGAGGACTAATAGTTCGAGGATTGAATAAGGTACAAAACCGACAGTGAGGGATGTCAAGGTCTGGGCCTAAGCAAGGAATGCAGTACGAATGAAATTCTTTATGAGGTATTTGCTTTCCACAGGTAATACAATTGTTAGCTTTTACTGACATCGGTTTAGAGCAAGAAAAAGGATCCCCAATGGGGTACTTAGCTTTTTTGAAGACTTCGGTTCTGAAACTTGAAAATGAAAATTTCAGGAGTCGGCCAACCGGCACTTGCGAACTGCTTCTGCTTCAGGCACCGTGCGGCAAGAAAGACTGATGTAATGCCGTCGGCTGCATGCTTTATACCCCTGACGACCAGACGTCATGGAAGAAGAGACAGCATCCGATGCAGGGATCCAAGTCTTTGATATTCAGGCTGGCTGAGGGCTACCTGCAGGCAGATAACCCAAATGTAATGACTGTAACAGTGAAACACAAAAAGATCATCCTTGTTTATATAAAGATTCCAAAAATGACAGAATACAGGGAATCATAACTGAAATTGTTGACTGCCGAAATGGAGAACCTTTTCCACTTACTCTTGTATACCTTCTTAGTAGATGCTTTCTGAGAGGCCAAAAGTACAGCTTTGCCTGGACAGGAAAACTTGGACTCTAGCAATCATAGGAACTGGAGAAACCATGCAGTTAACTTGAGAGTGGAGAGATCAGGGTTGAATTCTAACGTCTGGTGAGAAAGCAGGTCTGGTTTGGGTTCCAGCATCCATGGAGGATGTTTCAGATGAGACCAGAGGAAAGGGAACCACACCTGATGAGGCCAAAATGGGGCAATGAGGATCACTGAACTCTGTTTGGCTTTCTGAAGAAATCTTGGATTCAAAGGGAAGAGAGGCATAGGCATAAAGGAGTCCCGGAGGCCAAATGTGGACCACAGCATCACAATCAGGGAACCCCCTGAAGGGGGAAATCGGAACAAAGAAACTGCTGCATTTGTTGTAAGGGGACACAAAAAGATTGCAGCAGGGTAAACCACAACTGTCGAATATCTTGTTCACTACTGACTGACTGAGGGACCACTGTTGAGGCATCAGAATAGACCTGCTAAGCCTATCTGCTAACATGCTGGATTTCCCCTGTACATCTGTTGCAAGAAAGTGGTTTGAAGAGATCACCCATTCCCAGATCCTCATGGCCTCTCTGCAGAGAGGGTACAAATGAGTTCCTCCTCACTTGTTGATGTACCAGATTACTGACATGTTGTCGGTGTGAACAGCAATAGTCCCTCCAGGGAGGTTATCCTGAAAGGCATTAAATGAGAAAAGGTCACCCCCTCATTTCCAAGACTTTGATATGCAGACTGGTCTCTGCTAGTCCCATGTGCCTTGGACCATCTTCCCCTGGAAACCCCCTCCCCCAGATGCGAAGCATCCATGGTCACAGTGGCCGAGTGTAAGGGGAGAATGAAAGGTCTGCAGATTGTCAGATCTGTTTGACTCTACCACCATACATGGGCCTGCAAACGTTTGTCAGTCTGATAGGAGCAGATAGGGGTTGATGTAGAATAGACCGCTAAACAGCATTCACTGTCGTATGTGCATATAGTACTTGGTTAGTGGAACCAAAAGAATGGCAGCTGCCATAGATTCCAGAGCTCTTAGAATCAACCTAGCTGGAGGAGATGAGGAAAGCAGAACAGCTTGAACTTGAGATTTCAAAGTGTCACTGCGATGTTGTGGCAAATCAGCTATTTGAGGAGAAGTGTTCAGATGTACCCCAATGAATTCTAAGTTTTGAACAGGCATTGGCTGTGACTTGTCCAAATTTAAAGTGATGCCTAGAAAGTGAGACAACTGGTAAAGATGATCCCTGGCCTGACAAAGTTGACGCTGAGTGGGGGCAGTCATGAGCCAGTCGTCCAAATACGGGAGTAGCTAAAACCCTTGCAGTCAGAGATGAGCTGCATCCTCTGCTATACACTTGGTAAACAACCAGGGGGATGTGGTGAGACCAAAGGGCAGGGCTCGAAATTGGAAGTGATTGGCTCCCAGGTAGAAGCACAGTTGACATCTGGAGCACCTGTCTATTTTTATGTGATAGTACGCATTCTTGACATCCACTGAGCACATCCAACTGTCCTTCCTCAGCAAATTAAGTATGGACTGTACCGTCACCATCCAGAACTTAGTTTTCTTCATGTAAAAATTGAGACTGTTTAGGTCCAGGATGAACCACAGGTCCCCAAATGGGAGTAAGTTCCGGACCCTTTCTGATCAGTTGGGACCTCTTGGATAAATCTTTTCTACAGCAACTTGGAGATTTCGGCCACTGCCAACTCCCTCTGACTGGGTGGAACATCAGGAAGCGTCTTCCGTACATTTGGAGGAGGAAGGGAAAAGGGAATGTAGTAGCTTCTAGATGTAATGTTTTGCACCCCAGCATTTGTAGTGATTTTGGCCCAGGTGCTTGAGTGCACAGAAAACTGACCCCCAGTTGCCTCCAGAGTAGGACAGTTGGGCAGTGCTTCAGCAGTGCTGAAAGGACTTGTCTGGAAAGAATTCCCTAGAACCCTGATTTCAAGGCCCCACCCCCCTGCCTCTAGGGTGGCATCTCCCATTACAGGCTCCTCCTCTGCCTCTGGGGAAGAAATCTCCTCTGTGGTTAGGAAAAGAACCTTGCGACTTACAGAACCAAGTCTGCTTAGCTCCCCCTTTGATTCCTAGAATAGGTTCATCGAGGGACAGAAAACTTAATCCCCATGGCAGACAAGGTCTTACCTTCTTGCTCGCTGCGAATCAGGGTGTTCTTAACAGATGGTCCGAACAGCAAGGAACCATCGAAGGGGGCACCGACAAATGACATCTTACAGGTTTCTGCAAAATTGCACAGCCTCATCCAAGCATGGTGACACATCACGATACGGATGCCAGCTGCTCTAGAAGAACCCTCCACTGAGTGGGAAATGAGTCTCATGGTGGAGTTGGCTATAGAAGGGAGAGTGACTAGCTTAGGAAAAATTTTACTGAATTCCCCCTTAGGCATAGACTCTGCCAGAGAGTCAGAGTTCCTCGACCAAGTCTCTCTGGAGGCGAGTAAAATGTGCCCGATAATTGAGTGCCCTCTGTGAAAACGTAGGTGAGGCATAAGCATGCTTCCTGAACCTGTCCATCGCTCTGGACTTCCTGTTCGGATGGACAGTGGAGCTCTGCTGGGCGAACTCTTTCTTAGTAGTGGCTGCCACCATGTTAGCATCATTCAGAATACCCTTACTCCAGAAAGCATGACCCAGTGGGGTGACAGGATTTTATCTGGACGTTGAGGAACTGGTTTTATGGTATCCAGCTCCTTGCAGGCCTGACGGGCGGACCAGGTCAACAAGAGCGTCCACCAGGGGGACCACCCAAGATGTAGATGGTCCCATCTCTAAGGCCTCCAGGAATACAGATTCCTCCAAACAGGGTCTTTTGGAAGACCAGCCACCTTTTACCTTCAAGATTTCTAAAATGTCTCCAAAAGAGACATCATACGGTGAGGTTTTGGGAGACCCCTCTCAGTTATCGTAATCTGCATCCTCGGTGAGGGATGCCATAGGGAGTCCACATGCCTCCTTTTGCATGTCCTCTTCCGTGGATTGTCCTCCATGGGATACTCAGGGGATTAGTCAGAAGAGGAAGGGGCCACCTCAGACAGAACAAGCTGGAGGTCCTTTGAGACAGGTCGACCCTAGTCAGGAATGGTATATCCACGGCCACGATCCAGAGTGGGCACACGGGGTGGAGCAGCAGTCAAAGGGTCCAGCACTCTTCTGACAGAGAATGCCTTTTCCAACGCCTGAAAGCAGAGGTTCCCAGAGAGTTCCCAACGAGCCCCCCAACAGCCAAAGCTATAGAGGAAGATGGAGGCAGTCCACCAGAACCCCGACTCCCAGACAGAATTGGACCCACGCTGTCAAGGGCCGAAGCTCCAAAGGGAAGGGACTGATGAGAGAGCACTGGAGCTGAACCTCTCCTCTTGGATCCAGCCACGACATCCCAGATCCAGGACACACACTGATAAGAGGACCTCAGAGCACAGGCAGTCAAGGCAGCAGTCAGAGTACAGGAAGCAAAGGCCCTCTGATCTGAACCCAAATACCTCGGGAGACTACTGTCCTGGGGCTCCAAAACAGAGATTCAGATCAGAGAAGGATAAAATGGAGCAGGCTGGGCAGGCTCGGATCCACGAGAGGACAGAGCAGGAAGAAACCCCATCTGAATCTAAGCCTTGATTAGGGATCTGACCATTCTGTCCTTGTCAAGGTAAAGGCTCAGAGGACCTACAAGAAGCCATCGAACACGGGTGAGAATGCCTGGGGGTCTGAAGGATCTTAGCTGGCACAGCCGGAGACACCAAAGTGACGGATCTCCCTAGAGACTGTGAATCTGGAGACCTACGGATCTGAAGTGGATTACTCGGATCCAAAGTCCAAAGACTTAGGACCCAAAGTGGAGTGCTCATGCAGAGCCATTAAGCTGATCAGATCTGACAGAGCTAACATAGGCCTCAGCCCTGGCATGGTCAGATCCAAAACTTTCGGAGCTTTGGCAGGCAGCTCCAAAGATGCTCGCAGCTATTTAAAGGTGCTTTTTCTTCACCTTGGATCTGAGCGAATGCTTGGAGAGGGGTTGACCCCCTCGAGAAGCAGGAGAAGTGGGCAAAATACCCTAAAAGATAAGTTTGTTTCTTCTCCCTTGCAAAGCCCTAGGGTTGAATCCCTCACAGATGTTGCAAGGGGAGTCTAGATGAGCTGGCCCTAGGCAATAAGCACAGCAATCATGGGCATCAGAGTGTGGAATCTTTTTCTCTCACTTGGAGCACCTCTTGAAACCAGTAGGCTTCTCCATAGCAAAAAGGAGACACTAAACTAAAAAAAACAGAGCAAAAAAGCAGAAATGTCAACAGCAGAAAGCTATAACAACAACAAATAACTATAATAAATATAACAATTACAGTAACTACAAGTTGTAACAGATTCTTAAAAAAAAGGGCTGAAGCCCGAAAAAAAGAAAAATGACAGCAAGAAAGCCTAATAACACTGCCGGGAGGAGATGAGCTACACTATCAGAAATTAGCAACTAGAAGACAAAAACTAATCAAAGTAGTACCAAAAAACTATCCAAAAAGTTAAATCTTATCTGAGCCTGGAAAATCGCATCTGGGCACAATGGCAGCAAACAAGATTTGAGGAGGCTGGGCTAGATGTAGAGGATTATGGGTAGAGGAGGAGTTTGAGCCTGGAAGCTAAAGTCTGTAGGAGATGGCAGAGTCAGATCCGAGGATTGGATCGGAGACCCATACATGAAGCAGAATGAGGAGGACAACATCAGCTACAGAAAAGTATAACAAAAGCTGAAAAGTACAGTTTTGTACCTACCATAAATGTAGATGTTAGAGTGTTCACCCTGCTGCAGTCATCGCACTTGGGGTTATCCTGTCGTCAGGCGGTCCCGCAGTCGGCCGGATTTCCAAAGTCTTGGTCCGACGTCGGTTGCTGTCGCCTCATCCCTGACGTCAGTGTGCCAGGGGTACATATATTGCAACCAACGCCATTTTCTTCAGTTTTTCTTGCCCCAGATGTCAGGTGCCCCCCCCAAAAAGGTGATCCAAATTAGTACCAAAAGGTGTGGACACTGTACAAACACAAAATCCCTTCAACTATAAGCAAATACATCAGAAAGGCATAGCAAAGATTTAGCCGGTAGATCAGAGGGGTTGGAGGGAGGGTAACCTGGACTGCAGCAGGGTGAACACTCGAGCATCTACATTTATGATAGGTACAAAACTGTACTATGTTCATCGTGTTACCCTGCTGCAGTCATCACATTTGGGTTGAGTCCCAAAGCTAAGGTAGGGTGGAGGCATCATAGAGAGTTAGTGGAGGCAATGAGGCCCTGCAAAACTGCAGTGGCGAAGCCTGCCCTGGACTTAGAATAAAGAGGTAAGTGATGGTGTTTGGTGAAGGTATGTACAGAACTCCAAGTTGCAGCTTCTAAAATTTCCTTGGTAGAAACCCCCCTGAGAAAGGCTGTAGAGGTAGATGTTGCCCTGGTAGAGTGGGATCTAATGGTGGGAGGAACTGGTTTCCCATGATGGGTATAGCAGAATCATGTGCAATGGCCTATCCATTTAGAAATGGTTTGCTTGGATATGGCCCACCCTTGAGAAGCTGTAGCATAGGAAACAAAGAGCTGATCAGTTTTTCTGAAAGCCTTAGTTTTATCCAAGTAGTAACGAAGCTGCCTGTGAATGTCCAAGGAATGCAGGAGTCTCTCACCTTTGTTCTGTGGATTGGGGAAGAAAGTGGGTAGGTGGATGGTTTGATTTAAAGCTACACTAGAAACCACCTTAGGCATGAAGGAAGGATTAGTTTGTAGTGAAACTCTTGTCTTGATGAAAAATGAGGAAAGGTTCCACTGCCATAAGTGCCTGTAATTCTGAGACTCTCCTAGCAGAAGTTATTGCCAGGAGCAGGGCAGTCTTCCAAGATGGAAACTGAAGGTCTGCAGAAAAAGCTGGTTCAAAGGGAGGTAGCGTTAGTTTTTCCAGAACAAAGTTGAGGTCCCATGTTGGTGTAGGGGCTCTTCTAGGTGGTCTAATGTTCTTTGCCCCTCTGAGGAACTGCCTTAGAAGAGGATTTGAAAATAAAGGTGGATTCGTGTTGTATTGTGCTGAAATAGCTGAAGCATGGATTTTAATTGAAGAGAAGGAAAGTCCTTTATACAACATCTCAGCTAAATACTGCAGAATGTGAGGCATATGAGGCTGAGTTGTGTCTTGGCCTTTAGCTTGGTTCCAAGCACAAAACCTTTTCCATTTGTCCAAGTAAGCCTTCCTGGTGCTTGGCCTCCTGGCCTCTAGAATAACATCCAGTACTGTTTGTGAAAGAAGGACTGGTGGTATGCTTAATTGATTTGCCATGCAGCCAGGTTTAAGGTTTTGATCTGGCTGTGAAGAATCTGCTTGTCTTGCTGCGTGAGCAAATGAGGTATTTGAGGCAATATCCATGGTGGGCTGTGAGCCATATTCTTCAATAGCGGGTACCAGTGCTGGCGTGGCCAGTCTGGGGCTATGAGAATCAATCGAGGTTTCTCCTTTTTGACCTTCAAAAGAACCTTTGTGAGAAGAGGTAATGGAGGAAAGGCATATGCTGTCAAGTTTTTCCAACTGAAGGAGAGAGCGTCCACTTTCCAAGCTTGATGGTGGAATGTCCTTGTACAAAATTTTGTCAGCTGGTAGTTTTGAGGACTGGCAAACAGGTCTATATTTGGTAGACCCCATCTTTGAGTTATCATTGTAAATATTTGTGGGTCTAGCTTCCACTTGTGGGGATCTTTGATGTTTCTGCTTAGGTCGTCTGCCAATGTGTTTTTCTGTCCTGGCAGGAATTGAGCTTGTAACTGGACTTGGTAGGCCAGAGCTGTGTTCCATATGATTATTGCTTGCCTGCAAAGAGGGTAGGAATGTGTGCCCCCTTGTTTGTTTATGTACCACATTACTGTGGTGTTGTCCGTCTTTATTGCAAGTTGTCCTGGCTGTAGTAGATCCTTGAAGGCTGTCAGAGCTTTCTGTACAGCTAGCATCTTTTTGGTTTATGTGCAGTTTTCTTTGTTCTGCAGTCCATAGGCCTTGAATGCATTGCCCTGCCATGTGCGCCCCCCAGGCACAGTCTGAAGCATCTGTTGTGATAGTTTGCCTGGGTGGGGGCAAGGTGAAAGGCTGACCGTTGTTGAGGTGACATGCCTGTGCCCACCATAGAAATTCCTGTTGAAGGCAGGGAATGAGAGATATCATTGTGTCCAAGCTGTGGCTGTGTTGAGACCATACGCTTTTTAGGTACCACTGTAATTTCCTCATATGCAGTTTTGCAAATGGTATTATCAGAATGCACGATGCCATGAAGCCCAAAGCTTGCAGAACTTTTCTTGCAGTTAATTGGGTCTTTGTTGCCATTGTCTTGAAATATTGAGTCAGTTGTAATTGCTTGTCTGGTGTAAGATAAGCCTTCTGGGCCGTTTTGTCCAAGCTGGCACCCAGGAATGTAATTTTTTGTGAGGGTACTAATTTTGACTTCTTTTCGTTTACTGTGTACCCCAGACAATTTAGTAGATGCTTCACAAAAGCCAGATGTTGTAAGAGAATGTCTTTTCTTTCTGCTTGGATGAGGCAGTCATCCAGATATGGATATATTTGAATTCCTCTTTGTCTGCAGTATGCAATTACTGGTGCCAGGCATTTTGTGAATACTCTGGGCGCAGTAGATAAGCCAAAGGGCAGTGCAGAGAATTGATAATGGGTTGAACCCGCAATGAAACGGAGGTATCTTCTGCAACTTTGTCTGATAGGGACATGCAGGTATGCCTCCTTGAGGTCCAACGTTACCAGCCATGCTTCCTTGCCCAACATGGGAAGTAGCTGCTGTAGTGTTAGCATCTTGAATTTGGGAACTTGTAAGTGTTTAGAATTGAAAGGTCCAGAATTGGTCTCCAAGCATTTTCTTTTCTGGGTACTAGGAAGAGTCTTGAGTAAAATCCTTGGCCTTGCTCTTGAGTTGGTACTCTTTGAATGGCTCTCATGGCCATGAGAGCTGTAATTTGTTTTTGAGCCTCTGCCCTTTGATTTTGTTGAAGGTTTGGCATTCCTCTTTTTATTGGCAAGGTGTGAAAGTGGAATCTGTATCCTCGTAAAATTATGTTTAGGACCCAATTTGTCCTTTGTGACCATGTGCCAGTTGTCTGTAAATAGTGCTAGTTTTCCCCCCAAGGGGGCTGACAAAAGAGCTTTGTTTGGCCAGCTGAGGTGCAAGTCATTGAGTTTGCCTTCTGGTGGGTTGAGACCTGTCTTCTCCTCCCTTCTGGGTTGGAGTGCCCCATTGGCGAGGCTTATACTGAGCTTGTGGTTGTCCTCTGCCCCTTGGGCACCTGTATTTACCCCTCTGAGGCCTGTCAGTGGCTGGAAAGGACCAATTTTTTGTTGGCCAGTTTCTGCTGAAGCGAGGGGGTTGTACTTGTAGGAAATCTTTGACTGTCTGCATTGACTTCGACTTATCTTCCATTTTCTTTAAAACTTCTTCTGCTTTAGCACCAAAAAGAACATCCTGCTGTAAGGGAGCATCTAGTAGTTTTGCTTTAACATGATCAGGCATACTTTGTTCCTTTAACCAGGCATGCCTACGTATAACTGATCCAGTGACAGCTGCTCTGCAGGAGGCCTCTAAAGAATCAAACCCACATTTTAAGGTATGTTTTTCCACCTGCTCCGTGGCGTGCAACAAATCCTGTACTTCTTTCAAATCAGATTGTTGAGGTAGGGTGGTTATCTTTTGTTTTAACTGAGAGATCAGAAATTGCTGATACTTAAGCATATGAAATTGACAGTTTAGTGCTCTCATAGCTAAAGTGGCTGAGGTGTAAACCTTTTTCCCCCATCTGTCTAGTGCTCTTGAATCCCTTTCAGAAGGTACTGGATTTTTAGCCATGGAAGCCTTAGCCCCCTTGGGACCCTGGAAGATAATCTCTGGGTCAGCTACTGGGCTTTTGTAAAGGAATTTGTGGGAATCAGGTACTCTGTAGTATCTGTCAGGCTTGGCCGGGGCAGGAGGTAGAGAGTCAGGGTTGAAACTGGATTCTAAATAGACATCATCCACAATGTCCAATACAGGAGGGATGGCTAGAGGTCTGTGTTGGGGGAATAAAAGAAACTCTCTGAGCCTTTTCTTGGAATCAGAGTAATCCTGACCTTCACAGTGAAAATGTTCCCTCATAGTGTGTAAAGTTTCCCCAAAAGAGTAATCTTCTGGAGGGGAAGCTGAGGGAATAGAGTCCTCAGCATCAGAATCTTCATAAGGAGAGAAGGAATAGTCTTGGTCCTCAGAGGAATCCGAAGAAATAGACAGTTGTTCAGAGGAAGCAGAATCTTCCTCTTGTCTAGGCCTTTTGTCAGGAGGAGGCTGAGATCCCCTGATAAGAGAAATCAAATCTTCAGCCATTTTGAGCATCTGTTTCTTAGGCATAGGGCCTTGAACAGGAGACTGAAGTGCAGGCTTTTTCAATTTAGGAGTCTTCAACTTGGAAAACGTTTTGACTGTAAGAGTCATCGGTCTGAAAACGCCTTCAGAAACCAATGGCGTTTCAGATGTATCGACATCCTTGGAAGGTAAATCGTCGGAAGGGCCTGAAGTGAAAGGCTGCGTCGGCCTAGTACATTCCGTCAAAATATTTGTAGCGGTCTCGGGTTCCAGAACTGCGGTAGTCAGAGGCTGCGTCAGAGCCTCACTGATAACCGGAGAACCGGAGACCGGATCAACCGAGGCCTCGGAATCGGGCTTAGGCCTGGGCTGTCGGTCCTTGTCCCTGCGCTTTTTGTGCATGCCGGTAGTCGGTAGCTCCGACGGCATGTTATAGTTAAATTTTCTACCAAAAAAAGTGTTGTGCGAAATCAAATCGTCTTTTAATAGTACATTTATTAAATCTAGCACAAAAACGACAAGAAGTGACGTCGTGATCAGGGCCTAGGCAAGGTATGCAATAAGAATGAAAATCCTTATGAGGTATTTGCTTCCCACAAGAAATACAATTGTTAACTTTTTCTGACATCGGTCTGAGGCAAGAAAAGTTTCCCCAACGGGGTACTTAGCTTTATAGAAGACTTCGGTCTGAAATTCGAATTCGAAAATCTCAGGAGTCGGCCGACAGGCACTTGCGAACTGCTTCTGCTTCGGGCACTGTGCGGCAAGAAAGACTGACGAAAATGGTGTCGGTTGCAATATATGTACCCCTGGTGCACTGACGTCAGGGATGAGGCGACAGCAACCGACGTCGGACCAAGACTTTGGAAATCCGGCCGACTGTGGGACCGTCTGACAACAGGATAACCCCAAGTGTGATGACTGCAGCAGGGTAACACGATGACCATCAGTAAAAGTAGGCTATAAAACAAGGGCAAAGCAGACAGTAATACAGTAATATTTCAAACACAACTTTAAGCACCTGTGCCAAATACCAACTCCACCGCACTCCTAATTAGAAAACACCACTTGGCACATAAAAGCAGCTTTATTTAAAAACCTGACAGAACTAGCAACTCAGCTTATGCCTTCAGGGTTCAAAATTACAATAATATGTTGAAAGGTCTCATGTTATGTGACAAGCATTAAAAATGTGCATACTACAAAAAAAGCCCCGTTTAAGAAGTGAGAAATATTCCAGATATGGCTCTATCTTTACCTCCATTGAGTAAAAATGTATTTGGAAAATAATCGGTTATATATGTTATTTAAGCTTTTATTTTAATTAACTGGGTGAGTGAGCTGGTCAAAACGACCCTTTTCTGTAACAACCCAAGCTAAAAAGGCAACAATCCAGAAAACATCTTTATACATTGGCGCAAGAAGCAACAACAAATGCTGATGTAAAAGGAACAAGAAATGTAATTGTCAAAACTTAAAGAGGTGCTGGGTAGACAGAATGCAACATACAGTAAATACATCCAACAAAAACATTTACAAGGTAATACAAAGAAACAGTTAAATAGCATTCAATGTCAGGAAGGTGATTCCAAATAATGCACATATTTTAACAGTAAAGGAGTTTATAATAAAGCTCTATTTAACTTTGTTAAAATGTACATGTATATGTCTGTGTACTGTACTTGCCAGTGTAATCTTGTTTACTGCCTGGGCACATTTCAATAGTCTGTAAAACCTAATGCATTTGCAGTGCAATATCAGTGACGGATACAGTGCCAATATTCACGGCTTTTGAAGAATGAATGCAGAATGTGCATTCCAGTTTGTTGTGCTATAAAAAAGGGACTGAATCATTTGAAATTTTGTGTAAAATTCATTACATAAAAGAATTATTTAAATTTAGGGGGATGAAAGAGGTAAGCAGATATTGTTTCTGAACATTGTGGTTCTGTCTAAAAAGAACCAGAGCACTGGTCTCTGCTATTTCAGCATATGTACACCTTGGTCTGTGTTGTTGTTTTAACTGAAAACATAGGAAAAATAACAGGCTTAATTCAATAAAAATTCACTCTTCTAGAATAAATCAATATTTAGTGCAACAAAACAACCACTCAAGGTGAAAAAATGTATGCAAAGCAGGACATGGCATTCTGAGGTGATTGCTACTAGGAATGCAGTTTCCTAGGTAAGAAAGTTTTTATTAATCTGGTACTTTTTTTTTTCAAAAAAATACAGTATTTAAATTGATTTTAACTGTGTGTTGCAGGAATATTAACTAAACTGGAAGTTAGTCAGTGTTTGCTGAATTTTGTTATTTGCTAGTAATTACAGGTGTGGGGGTAGCCACATTCTTTGATTTTCTGTCCTTGCCTATTTAAGTGGTACAGTGTGAAATATTTTCTGCTTAAAACCTCAGCTTTGGCCGGCTAAGAACTTGCTGTATTCAACTGGACGTATAAGAGAATTTAAGTACCTTTATCTGCACTTTTTTTTCAAAAAAATATAGTATTTAAATTGATTTTACCTGTGTGTTGCAGGAATATTAAACTGAACTGGAAGTTTTGACTCTGCTCTTCAGTTAGTCCCATCCACCTTCCCTGTTTTTGTTTTGGTGTTAATCTTAGTGGCCTTGAAACTGCCCGCCCCCCTTGTAAATTTGTGTTTGGATACTCCTTCTGGGCCCATCTCATTTGCTCACTCAACTGAGTGCAGTGAGATCATATTCTGATTTCAGGCACTCCTACTGTGTACAAAGAGAGCATCTGGGAAACAGAAAAAAAAATTAAGCTCGTTTCCTGCCTTTCCTGTTAAGTGGTATAGACTATTTGTAGGCTTCTGAGCCCCCAAGCCCTTCTGTGTTGGAGGGAAGCCTTCTAGCTTAGTTTTTTTTTTCTTATAACTAGCCAGTTTTCTAGTTTCAGCACTCAAATCTGTTTCTTTGATCTCAGCACTTGTTCAGAAAAAAAAAAAAAATTTCATCTGCTTTTAGTGTACTTGTGTTTCTACCTACTTTATTTTACTTTTGCATCATCTTAAAAGTACTCAACTGTATTTATTACTGCTTGGTGTAACTCATTCTAGTTGGGCTTCGGACCAGTTGTTTTGCACTGAGAGGGTTTGTGGTCTGCACTGTAGTGGCAGAACAGGTAGCTTACATCCTTCTAGGTTGGGGACTGCTGATTGAGGGCTCAGTGTCTGTTATTCTAAAAGTGTATTAATTCTGGTTTAGCACTTGGGCTTTCAGGCCAGTTATTTTACATTAAGAGGGTTTGTGGTCTGCACTCTTGTGGGAGGAGAGGCTGGACTCTGCCCTTCTGAGCTGGGAATTTCTGGTTAAAGGCTTATAGTGCATGCATATCTAAACTGCTTCTTACTGAAGTTGGTGCGCCTTGTTTGCTGTGGCATAGACTGGATTATGGCCTGCTGGATCTAGCTTTGTTTGTGTAACTTGAGCACTAATCCAGGCATTCTCTAAAGTATTCAATTGTATTTCTTACTGCTTGGTAGTAACTTGATTAAAGTGTAGCTATCATTCTAAGTCTTTTGGATTAAGCACTGGGCTTCAGACCAGTTGTTTTACATTAGGAAGGTTTGTGGCATGCACTGTGGTGGCAGGACAGGTAGCTTTCATCCTTCTAAGTTGGGAACTGCTGATTGAGAGCCCAGTGTCTGTTATTCTTAAAGTGTATTAGTTCTGGTTTAGGCACTTGGGCTTCAGGCCAGTTATTTTACATTAAGAAGGTTCGTGGTCTGCACTCTTGTGGGAGAAGAGGCTGGACTCTGCCCTTTTGAGCTGGGAATTTCTGGTTAAAGGTTTATAGTGCCTGAATATTTGAACTGCATCTTACTGAAATTGGTACACCTTGTTTGCTGTAGCATAGACTAGATCCAGGCCTGCTGAATCTAGCTTTGTTTATATGCTTGTTGTTTGTTTGCTTATTTCCCTGGAATGCTAATTCCACCTAATATGCGGCTTCTCAGCGCTTCTGTGGATCACTAGTGATTATCTGCATTGCTTACTGTACTTATTTCCTTGTTTCACTTGAAAGAAAGTTACTGTTTGTCGTTTTTGCATTTAAGTTACCTGTAACACATTGCACTTAAGTTACCTGGCACTTGCGCGCTAAAGCAATTATATAAGTCAGCACTAAAAATTAAAAGCACTACACCCTCACTCCCCACTGGCCCTTGTTTTCAATTATTAAGAAATTCCCAATATTATTCTAGCATGTCCAAAGGTCATTTGTTAATCTCCTCTCCGGTCCAGCTGGTGAATCTGGGAATCTTGAGGCAATGTTACAACTGCCTCATGTACACAGAAAACCCTCTCCTCCTCCCAACAAATTCCAACACATGTGAGAGATGCAACCATATAGCCAAACTGGAGGCTAAGCTCTCTCAACTCAGTACTGGCGTAACCAGTCAGGAGGAGAAGGAAACCACACTCACTACAATTCCAGTCTCACATAGACCTACCACGACAGCAAACCAAACACATAATCACACAAAAACATACTCGGAGGCTCTATATAAAGATCTGCCTAAGCAGCAGAGACCTCCAAAGCAGACACCCAAGCAACCGCTACCCCAAAACAAAACACGTGCAACACATATCTCACAAAGCCAGTGTGCCGAACAGTCACAGCCCTTAAGACTAAACAACACACCTGATACACTTGTAATAGGTGACTATCGTCGGGCACACTGATGTCCCGCTCACCAGGCTGAACAAGGAGAGGGTCACGGTGAGCAGCCTGTCGGACGCTACGATCCGCCACATAACACAAGCACTCAGGTCACTCCAAGGCAAGTACAAATATGACTCAGTCATTGTCCATGCTGGTGTGAATGACCTGAGACGTACCTCCCTGGACTACATGAAGAGAGACATAAAGGAGCTCTCTGAGCATGTAGCCCAGGCCGGTATGACCCTGACCTTGAGTAGCATCTTACCCTCACCAGGAATGATGCCACAATATGAAGACAAGATGATCAATTTCAACAATTGGCTTAAGTACTGGTGTCATTAAAAGGGGATCCAATGCCTGTCAGCTTGGGATGATATGCTCGACAAGCCACGATGCTTCGCTAGGGACGGCTTGCACCTGTCACCCCTGGGCTTTCGGATATTGGCAAAGGCTCTTGCTACCCCCATAGTGCCTTTTTTTAGGCAAGGCTCAAAAGACAAACCCACCTCCATAGGTATCACAAGGGATAAGAAACTAAGAGTAATGCTACTCAACGCCACAAGTCTAAACCTCAAGATGCACGCACTCGAAACTCTCCTTAGCATGGATATCTGTGCTGTAACAGAAACCTGGTTCAGGGCTCCCGAGAGCACCCCAGCACTACCAGGTTATACCTCATACCATGCTTTTCGGCCCCAAAACTTGGACCGAACCACAAAAGGAGGGGGAGTATCGATATTCATCAAAGATACCCACACCTCCAGGTTGGTGGCAAAGCACAAAGCATCAGAGACTATCCATGTGCAACTAACAGTGGGTAAAACTGCCTTACAGTTTATAGCCTGCTACAGACCACCCTCCCAAACCCAGGAACCCCACTCGGCCTTTCTGAGAACACTGGAAAATATGAAGGTCTCTCCAAACACCATTATATTGGGCGACTTCAACTACCCAAACATAGACTGGGAGCATTACTCTAGCTCCAACACCCTAGCCCAAAGGTTCCTAGAATTTATAAACTCAAATGCTATGGAACAACTTGTTACCACTCCCACAAGACGGGAAAACATACTGGACCTGATCATCACCAACATGGGGACTCTATGCTCCAGACCAGAACTGTATCCCTCACTGGTAAGATCAGACCATAAACTAATCTCACTGGATATTCACATCCCGACTCCACCCCCTGCCCAGAAAACCACAGTGAAAAACTTCTCTAAAGCAAATTTCACACTCCTCAAAACCGAGGTGGAATCCTTCAAAGCCCCCGGGCCTGTGGAAAATACGGCCCAGACTGCAGAATCCTTTATAAATGCATTCTATGAACACCTTCAGGAATGCATGGATCATGCGATCCCAAATAAAACCAGGACCCAATCCTCCAAAGGCAGACGTCCTGTCTGGTGGACCCCAGCCATAAACTAACTATACAATAGAAGGAGGAAGCTACTAAATGATAGAGCAAAATCCCAAAAAGGGAAGGCATCACTGATCAGTATTAGCAAAAAACTACGGGCACTCATAAAATTGTCTAAGGCCAGATTCGAGAGAAGAATTGCACAGGACACTAAGGATAATCACAAGGCTTTCTTTAGTTATGTTAGGAACCTGGGTGGTAATTCCCAGATATGCTCAGAATTAGTCCAAAATGACAAAAAATACACTGAACCCACAGACATTGCCAACATCCTAGCTGACAGGTTCAGCGCAAACTTCTCCCTCCCACCAAAGGGCAAATATCTATCCCAGCAGAGTGCTGCCCCTGACATCTCAGATGCTCAGGTAAGAGCCCTCTCCAAAGCAAAAAACACAGCATCAATGGGACCAGGCGGTGTCCCGGCTGTCCTACATGAACTCCAAGAAGAGCTAAACCCAAACATAAAACTACTGTTCAATCTCAGCCTTACTACAGGATATGTGCCCAAAGAGTGGCGTACAGCAACAGTGGTCCCTCTCCATAAAGATGGTGCCTCAACGGATCCTGGAAACTATCGCCCCATAAGCCTGACTAGCTTGGTCTGCAAAGCTATGGAAAGAATCATCATGGACTTCATAAATAAAGATATTGGGGACCTACAGACACTGGATCCTACCCAGTTCGGCTTTGTTAAGGGCAGACCCAGCCTCTTAAACCTGGCTGATTTCTTTGAAACAGTCAACAAGGCCATTGACGAGGGGAAGGTGGTCCACACAGCCTACCTGGACCTCGCAAAAGCCTTCGATACAATACCCCACTCGGGCATTATAGATAAGCTCACCAGCTTAAATATAAACCCCTATGTCACTAGATGGATTGCAAACTGGCTCAAGGACAGAACCCACATGGTTAGAATTGCTGGAGCCATGTCAGACTCCAAACCAGTTACAAGTGGTGTCCCACAAGGCTCAGTCCTGGGACCTCTCTTGTTCGGTATATATTTCTCGGAGGTACAGGCCAACATGGAAGGACTGTGGCTGACCAAGTTCGCAGATGATTGCAAACTGGGCGCCATAATCGACTCTCCAGCCGACACAAGCATCCTCCAAAAGGGCCTCATAGAAACAGACAACTGGTGCCAGAGCCATGGCCTCAAGCTAAATGCCAAAAAGTGTATAGCCATCCCCTTTGGCAAAAACAAAGTGCCCACAAATTACCACACAGGTGGTAATCCATTAAGTACAGAAGAAGTAATTAGGGACCTGGGGACCCAAGTTGATAGCAATCTCTCATTTGACAACCATGTGGCCAAAGTGGTTAGAAAAACATTTTATATAGCCCAACTAATCATGAAGGGATTCACATCTAGATCAGGGGAGGTCACCGTGCCTCTTTACTCATCCCTCATCAGGCCCATAATTGAGTACAATGCCCCTTTTGGGATGTACCTTACCAGACACCTGCAGCAACTGGAAAGACCCCAAAAGTACCTCACCAATAGGATCAAAGGGCTCAAACAGATGCCATATGCTGCCCGGTTAAAGAAACTCCAGCTCTACTCAGTGGCATACCGCCTGTTCAGAGGCGATCTGTGCCTGACATATAAAGCCATGTCCAACCCGGAATTAATGGACATGCTGCACCTCAGAAAATCCAAATCCCATCGAGCTACGCGCTCGAGAGACTTGACCCTCAGCACTGAAATAAATAGGACATGCTGGAGGGACAGATTCATAACCCAGAGGCTCCGTTCACTCTGGAATAAAATCCCAGTCCAGGTTAGGCAGAGTCCCTCATTGACTCTCTTCAAGAGGAATCTTGATGAGTGGATGGGAGATCGTAGGTTTACCCCGGGTATCACTTCTGTGTCACTGTTAGACAGAGGCACAGTATACTAACCTCGATAAAGGGCATAGCAAAATAAATTTAAAATGGGTGGCGAAAGCCAAACACATTCTGGCTAGGCTTATAAATGCCCTAGGGCAGATAGCCTAGTATGAACCTATAAACCTAAATGCACTATCACGTGACCTTATTCAGATACAATCTGGGAGAATGCATCAACATGCAATCATTACTGACTACAGCTCAATTTCAAACAGGATTATTATTACAGATCTGTAACAAAATGGAAGTTACATTGTGGTATAACAGAAATGAAATAAAATTTGCACTAGATCAAACTCATCATTTAAAAAGAATAAACAGGCGATAGTAACTTGAAGGACTGAAAACATAAGTAATAAACGTGGTTGGTACCAGGAGCTGCAGGGACAGTTTCTAAGCCATCCATTTCAAAATACAATATTTCCAAGACTAAGCTAGCATTACAAAATACACTTTTTTTTTCTTTTTGTAGTGGCAGCCTATTATTGTGCATGTTTCATCATGTTTATAACTGTCTCTCCATAAGAAGCTTCTTCCACCGGGGCGTCAGGAGAGATGGAGTCTTTCTCATCTGAAGCAAATGGGAGTACATTTGAGAGGAATATCCCAGAGAATGGTCAGAGGCATCTTCATCTTCAGAGGAAGATGAATCAACTACAATTTTCTGAGGAGTATGAGCAGGAGGGGCAGCAGAAAAGGAAGGAGGTTTAAAGGTCATAATGGCTTAGAACAGGCTTTGAGAAAACAATCTATGCTTTCTCTCTAAGAGGAGGTGTTGAAGGGACATGCTTTGTCTTCTGACACTGGTGTGAGGTCTGCTTGAACCAAGCAGGGCAGTTCAAAGACCTGATGTACCTCAATTAACTTTCCGTACATCAGTGGTGATAACCCAACTGTTTGGAATACTGCAACAGTGATCTCAGTCAGGACATCTGCTGGCTCCAACAGATAAACTCAGTGTATTTTCTCTCTCTTTTTTTTTTAATCTAAACGCACAACACTTTACAATGATTATATTACAATTTTCTACCTGTTAAAATAATTATGACATCAATACGTTTGAGATGTACATAACACAGCTAGATTTACAGTCTCAAGATAATTATATCAAGAAGGGTTAGGACAAATGGAGCAACAGGAAGCATTGTTGAGGAGATGCTGACAGAGCTGAAAAATTCTGTTTTTTTGGGGGGAGGTGTGAATTCTCAGTACAAGTGAAATGACATTTCAGTGTCTAGGCCTTGTAAAAATAAAACATTTCTTTATACTGAATAAAGAAGTTCTGTCTTACCACAACGTTCCATCTGTGTTATCCATCTTCATTTTTCATCAACCTGTGGGTTTCGGTTTTGACCCTCGGAGCAGACTGGCTGCTCTCTAAGCTTGAGATTCCAGACTTGAGTTCCTCCCTTCTACCCATAATGCCCCGCTCCCCCACACTACCTCAGATCGAGTTTGCCCAAAGCATAAAGACCAAAAATTTCAATCCTACAAAAAGAATAATCATCCATGACCATAAGAAAAGAAATCACAAGCTCAACTCGAAGGAACAGAGGTTCCTCTAAAAGTTCCACCAGGTCTCCCATAAGACTGGAAGGGGGAAGGGGGGAGGGATGGTTAATGAAAATGAAGATGGACAACGCAGATGGAACATTATGGTAAGACATAACTTCTTTATCCGATGCGGTCATCTTCATTTTCATTAACCTGTAGGACAGAGTCCCCAGCTACCAAAAAACCCTGGGTGGCTCTCATGGAAGGATATTCCAGAGTACGGCAGAGCCAAAGGCAGTCCTGCTTCTGGATATAATATTGAACTTATAATGCAAGACAAATGTACGAGAATTTGACCAAGAAGCTGCAGCACAAATATCTTCAATAGAAACCTGGGACCAAAAGGCCTGAGAAGTAGCCACAGACTTTGTAGAATGAGCTTTAATAGAGCCTGCCAAGGGTATGTTTCTGGCCGAATATACACAGGAAATACAGTCTCTCAAGCATCTAGACAGAGTACCCTTCGTAATAGGTTTTCCTTTCTTTTCCTCTGCGAAAAATACAAACTGCTCAGATTTCCTGAAGGATTTGATTCTAAGTAGAAAAGTAATTGCCTATGTATGTCCAGCAAATAAAGGGTGTACTCTCCTTAATTTGATTAGGGAAAAAGACAGAAAGATTGACAGACTGATTAATGTTCCTCTCCCTGGCTACCTTGGGCAAAAAGGATGGATTTGTATGCAAAGTTACCCAGTCTTTGTGAATAATTACATACAGAAATTTAGAGGAAAGAGCAAAATTAATGATTATTTGTGTAAACAGCAAATTTAGCCACTATTCTATATGCCTGTTTTCACTCTCCTGAAGCTAAACTGCTTATTTCTTTTCTCACTCCTTTGAATGCTACTTGTTGCTTGCAATCCCAAACTTCCTTTGTTATTAATCATGTAATAAAACTTTGTATTGTGGAGCTTTCTCCCCGAGCCTCAACTGTAAGTATTCTGTAATTAAACTTTAATGTCTAGCTTTTCTCCCCAAGCCTCCACTAAAGTAACCTCCCTAAGCCCTGTGAACTAAATTGCAAATATTTTATTTCTCTTTTCTTTAGAATGCTACCTGTTGTTTGTAATCCTAACTTTCTTTGCAACTAACCATGAATTTTTCTTTGTAATTAACCATGTAATTTTCTTTGTAATTACTCTTGTAATTTTCTTGTAATTTAATCATGTACTTAAACTTTGTATTGTGGAGCTTTTCTCCCCGGTCCTCCACTGAAAACAGGCTCCCCAAGCCCAATGGACCTCCCCAGTCATCAAACTGGAATAAAAAAATAAATAAAGTTCAGGCACTCTTTTCGCAGAGTTAACAGCCACTAGAAAAAGGGTCTTCCCAGACAGAAATTTTAAGATAACTGTAGCCACAAGGAGGATGAACCAATGCTTGCAAACCCACTGTCAGGTCCCATGGAGGGGTAGGGTATTTGATCAGTGGGCGAAGCAAAAAGCTGCCTCAAATAAAGGCTTTATAAAGTTTTGATGATGCTGGGGAGGGGGGGTGGTCTAGGTCTAAATGAAAATTGGAAATAGCTGTGAGCTGGACCTTAGCAGTAGAGTAGCTAGTGCCACCTTGGAAGAGGGATGCCAAAAAGTCCAAAATTACTGTAACAGAAGCCGTAAATGGGTCTACCTGCTTCTGCTGTTCCCAAATGGAGAACCTTTTCCATTTACTTTTATAAATCTTGTAGGTTGAAGACCAAAGGGATGAGATTATAATTCTTTGGACAGGGGAAGAAAGGATGGTACATCACTGGAATTGCAGAAACCATGTGGTAAGCTTCAAACCCTGAAGATCTGGGTTGGGATGCCCTGATGGGTGGGAAAAAGTCCAGAATTGGCTTCAACCTCAACAGCAGGCATATCAGGTGAGACCAAACAAAGGTGAACCAGGTTTGTCGGGGCCAGAAGGTGGTTAATGAGGATTACCTTGCTCTTCAACCTGAGAGTCTTCTGTAAAAACTTGGGAATTAATGGCAGAGGAGGGAAGACACAGATAAGACCAGGAGGCCAAGCATGGACTAGAGCGTCTCTGAGTGACTGTCCCGGAGGAGGTATCAAGGCAAAATACCTGCTGCATTTGTTGTTGAGAGGTGACGCAAATAGATCACAGCAAGGTTGACTCCATTTCCAAAAGATCAATTTTGCCATGGATTGATTTAACCACCACTCGTGAGGCATGAGTAATGCTCAACTGAGCCTGTCCACTATTATGTTGGGACTCTCTCGGAATGTGCATTGCTATCAGAAAGCAGTTGGTAGAGATCGCCCACTGCCACACCCTCACTGCTTCCTGACATAGGGGGTAGGACCTGGTTTCACCCAGTTTGTTGATCTACCACATCACAGACACAATGTCTATTTGTATCACAATAATCCCCGAAGGTAGAAGGCTGTGAACATCTTGCAGTGCTAGAAAAAACGCCCTCATCTCCAGTATGGTGATATGCAAGTTGGTCTCCTTAGGTGTCCCATGTGCCTTGAACTGTCTGACCCAGACAATGCCCCCCCCCAATCTGGCAATTGGGGGAGGAAGGATAAATGGCCATCCTTGAGAAACGTCTACGGAGTGAAGCCACCAAAGCAGAGAATTCTTGCATTCTTGGGTAAGTTTGATGGGGAAACATAACGGATTCCTGTGAAAAGACTACTGGACAGATAACGTGTATTGTAGGATCTGCACATTTAGGTGAGCAGTACATAGAAGAGTTATAGAGGCTACCAAAGAGCCCAACGCTCCGAGAATCAAACTAGCTGGAGAAGTCGGGACAGCCAGAATCTGTCTGATCTTAGGTAATACTCTCCATAGTTAGAAAGGCTTGTGATACCCTTGTTCTAGATGTGCACCAATGGAATCTATAACCTCAACTGGTTGCAGCTGAGATTTATGAATACTGTTTGTGAGTCCTAGGACAGGGGCTAGATGTAAAATATAATCCCTGGACTGGACCAACAGATGCTTGGCTGACACGGTCAAAAGCCTGTTGTCCATACAAGGAAAAATCTGGAAACCTTGCAGCCTGAGGTGCACTGCCACCACTGCCAAACATCTTGTGAACACCCTGGGGGCTGTGGTGAGGCCAAACAGGAGTGATATGAAGTGGTAGGGACTGGCATCCAGTCTGAAACTTACATATTGCCTGGAGCATCTGTCCATCTTTATGTGGTAGTACGCATCCTTCAGGTCTGCAGAGCACATACAATCATTCATCTTCAAAAGAGGCAAGATGGACTGAATCATGACCATCATGAACTTCGTGTGCTTCACTGACTTGTTCAAGGTGGTCATGTCCAGAACCAGCCGCAAGTCCCTTGTTTTCTTGGGCACTAAAACGAACCTGGAGTAAACACCTAAAACGACTTGATTAGTGGGGACCTTTTGGATGACTCTTTTGCTTAGTAGTTTGATTTCTCAGACAGCATCCTCCCTTTGGGTGGAATCTCAGAGAGGCAATTTCTTTGTTTGGGAGTTTCTAAAAAGGGAATGTAGCATCCTCTGGATATAATCCTTAGCACCCAGCAATCTTTTGTGGTGGCCTCCCAGGCTGCTGGGTGCAGGGAGAAGCACCCCACCCCCAACTGCCCCCAGAGGAAGGTAAATGGCAACCATTCAGGAGTGCTGGAAGGATCGGTCCAAGAAAGTTTCACGTGACCCTTGGTCTTGTGGCCCCCTCAACCGCGTGAGCAGCATCTTCCATTCTGGTTGTTCTCCCCTCTGCCCTGGGGGGGAATCTCCCTGCATGTCTTGAAAAGGACCATGCGACTTATGAAACCACGTCATTTTACTCCCACCCTGGTTCCTGGAAAAGTACAGTTGTGTACACTTACCATAAATGTAGATGTTAGAGTGTATTCACTATTGCAGTCATTAAACATGCTGGCAGGTTGCCCTCAGTCGGCCTGAATTCCAAAGTCTTGGGTCTTGCGTCGGTTGCGGTCTCCTCTTCCATGACGTCAGGTCATCAAGGGTATAAAACATGCAGCCGACGCCATTTTCTTTAGTTTTTCTTTCCCCCAATGTCACATACACACACACACATATATATACATATACACATGCATCAATATAAACTTTACCTTCACCTACAATCAAATACACCACAAAGGTTGTAGAAGATAGAGAAGGAAAGATAAACTCCAGAATGACAGGGGGATGGCGAGAGGGTAAACTGGACTGCAACAGTGAATACACTCGAACATCTACATTTATGGTAAGTGTACACAACTCTACTATGTTCTTCGTGTTTCACCGTTGCAGTCATTACATTTGTGTAGAATCCCAAAGCTATGTTTGGGGGGGGCTGGATCTAAACAGTATTAGGAGCAGCTATAAGGCCCTGCAGAACTGCAGTGGCAAAGCCTGCTCTGGGTTTAGAATAAAGAGGCAAATTATAATGCTTTGTAAAGGTGTGAACAGAACTCCAAGTAGCAGCCTCTAGAATGTCTTTGGTTGGTACTCCCCTTAGAAAGGCTGCTGAAGTAGCTGCAGCTCTGGTGGAATGAGACCTAATGCCCTTGGGCACAGGTTTACCATGGTGTAAGTAGCAGAAACGGATGCAGTGGCTTATACACTTTGAAATTGTCTGCTTTGAAATAGCCTTGCCCTCTGATCCTGCAGCATATGTCACTAGTAATTGCTCAGTTTTTCTTAGAGCTTTAGTCTTGCTTCAGTAGAATCTTAGTTGTCTGTGTACATCCAAGGAATGCAGAATTTTCTCCCCCTTGTTCAGCGGATTTGGAAAAAAGGTTGGCAGATAAATTGTTTGGTTAAGAGCCACACTGGAAACCACCTTATGCATAAAAGTAGGATTTGTCCTCAGAGATACCCTGTCTGGGTAAAATATGATAAAAGGCTCTATAGCCATGAGGGCCTGTAGCTCTGAAACTCTTCGTGCTGAAGTAATTGCTAGAAGCAGAGCTGTTTTCCATGATAAGAACTTTATATCAGTGGTAGCAGCTGGTTCAAATGGAGGCAGGGTGAGCTTTTCCAACACATAATTGAGGTCCCATGCAGGCAATGGTGGTGATTTAGGAGGCCTTCAAATTTCGACTCCTCTAAGATACTGCTTTAGTAAAGGATGAGAAAAGATTGGTTGCTCTGTATTGTAATGAGCCAAAATGGCAGAGGCATGGATTTTAATTGATGAGAAAGCTAGGCCTATGTCAAGCATCTCAATTAAGTATTGCAATATCTGAGGAATATTTGGTTCTGCTGTATCAGTTCCTTGTGCTTGATTCCAAGCACAGAATCTATTCCATTTGCCAGCATAAGACTTTCTAGTACTAGGCCTTCTGGCTTCCAAAATGACATCCATCACAGCTTTACTGAGAGGTGTTGTTTGTATGACTACATGATCAGCCATGCTGCCAGGTTCAGAGTCTGTAGTTGATTGTGCAGGATCTGATTGTTTTGCTGGGACAGTATTTGTGGTCTTTGAGGCAAGGTCCAAGCTGGGTATTGAGACAAGTTCCTTAGGATTGGGTACCAGTATTGGCGGGGCCAGTCCAGGGCAATTAGTATCATCTTTGGTTTCGCTTGTCTGACTTTTAGGAGGACCATGGGGAGAACAGGCAGAGGAGGAACGGCATAAACTGATAGGTTTTTCCAACTGAAGGATAGGGTGTCCACTTTCCATGCTTGTCTGTGATAAGTCCTTGTGCAGAATTTTTTCAACTGATAATTTTGAGGAGAGGCAAATAGATCTATGTCTGGGCTCCCCCATTTCTCTGTTATCATGCTGAAGACTTGTGGATTTAGTTTCCACTCGTGAGGGTCCATAAGGTTTCTGCTTAAATTGTCTGCCAGAGTGTTTTGTTTTCCTGGCAGGAATTGAGCTTGAAGATGTATTTGGTAGGTCAAAGCTGTGTTCCACAGTGTGATGGCTAATCTGCAGAGGGGGTATGAGTGTGTGCCCCCTTGCTTGTTTATATACCACATGACTGTGGTACTGTCCATCTTTATCAGTAGCTGTCCTGGATGAAGTAAGTCCTTGAAAGCTGTTAGGACATTTTGAACAGCTAGCATCTCTTTCTGGTTGATATGCAGATGCATTTGTTTTGGTGACCATATGCCCTGAATGCATCTTCCTGCCATGTGGGCGCCCCCAGGCATAATCTGATGCGTCTGTTGTCATGGTTTGGCTGGCAGGGGGTAGAGTGAATGGCCGTCCCATGTTTTGGTGACATGCCTTTGCCCACCATAGAAAATCCTGTTGCAGGCAGGGAATGAGAGGAATCATTGTTTCCAGACTGTGATAATGTTGACTCCATATACTTTAGGTACCACTGAAGTTTCCTCATGCAGTCTTGCAAATGGAATCAGTAGTATGCAGGATGCCATGAAGCCCAGAGCCTGCAGAATTTGTCTTGCAGAAGACTGGGTTTTTGTTGCCATCAGTTTGAAGTAAGTAGTCAGTTGCCTATGTTTGTCTGGCGTGAGGTAAGCCATCTGGGCAGTGGTATTCACGCTTGCACCCAGGAATGTTATCTTTTGAGAGGGTACCAGTTGTGATTTCTTTTCGTTTATCGTGTACCCTAGGCATGTTAGAAGCCTTTTCACAAACGCCAGGTGTCGAAGAAGAATGTCCTTGTTCTCTGCTTGAATGAGACAGTCGTCCAAGTAAGGATATATTTGTATACTACTTTGTCTACAAAATGCAATTACTGGTGCCAGGCACTTTGTAAAGACCCTGGGCGCAGTAGATAAGCAAAAGGGCAGTGCAGAGAATTGGTAATGCATTAAGCCAGCCTTAAATCTGAGGTATCTTCTGCACGATTGTCTTATTGGGACATGCAGGTATGCCACTTTTAGGTCTAAAGTCACCAGCCAAGCATTCTTGCCCAGCATGGGCAGAAGCTGCTGCAAAGTGATCATTTTGAATTTTGGAATGTCCAGGTATGTGTTCATAATCGATAAATCCAGTATTGGCCGCCAGGCCTTGTCCTTTCTGAGTACCAAGAACAGTACTGAGTAAAAACCTTGTCCTTTTCCTGTTCTGTTACTGTCTGAATGGCCCCCATATCTATGAGGGACATAACCTGTTTCTGTGCCTCTGCCCATTGATTTTTTGGCAGATCTGGCCAACCATTTGCCCTTGGCAGAGTGTGGAAATGGAATCTGTATCCCTATGATACGATGTTTAGTACCCACTTGTCCTGGGTTATTAACTGCCAATTTTGAGCAAAAAGTGCTAATTTTCCCCCTATGGGTGCTGCCAAAAGATAAGTGCTTCGTGAAAGCAGAGGGAAGTCATTGGGATTGCTTTCTGTAGGTTTGTGCTTTATCTTCTCCAGATTTGGAGGTGGAAGCGCCCCATTGCTTTGACCTGTATAAATCTTGCGCCTGGTATCTGGAACCCTTAGGGCGTCTAGATTTGCCCCTTTGAGCTCTGTCTGACACAGGAAAGGACCAAATTTTGGTAGGCCAGTGTCTACTGAATCTTGGTGGCTGCACTTGTAAGAAGTCTTTAACAGTTTCAATAGACTTTGCTTTGAGTTCCATTTTCTTTAAAACCTCTTCCGCCTTAATACCAAACAGAGAATCATGCTGTAAAGGTGCATCTAGGGATTTAGCTTTAACATGATCAGGTAAATTTTGTTCCTTTAACCAGGCATGCCTCCTAATCACAGATCCAGTAACTGCGGCCCTGTAGGAGGCCTCTAAGGAATCAAAACCACATTGCAAAGTATGCTTTCCGACTTGTTCAGCTGCATGCAATAATTCCTGCAATTCTTTATTTTCTGCACAGTCTGAAATCAACATCATTTTCTGTTTCAGCAATCCCATAACATGTTGTTGGTACTTAAGCATATGAAATTGACAGTTTAAGGCCCTGATTGCCAAGGTTGCAGATGTATAAACCTTTTTTCCCCATCTGTCCAGTGCCCTTGAATCTCTGTCAGAGGGTGTAGGATTTTTTGCTGTTGAGGCTATAACTCCCTTTGGACCCTGTGAAATGGTTTCAGGATCAGCAGCAGGGTTTCTAAAAAAAAAATTTATGTGAATCAGGGACCCTGTAATATCTGTCAGGCTTCCTGGGAGCTGGAGGTAAGGAGTCAGGGGACAAGCTTGACTCCGAAACCATCTCATCCACAATGTCTAACACAGGGGGAATGGCTAAAGGCCTGTGCTGAGGGAGAAGGAAATCCCTGAGCCTCTTTTTTGATTCTGAAAAGTCTTGACTCTCCCAGTGAAAATGCTCCCTCAAGATATGCAAGGTTTCTCCAAATCAGTAATCCTTAGGACGAGATGCAGATGGAATAGACTCCTCAGCATCATAATCCTCATAGGGAGGTATAGATAATTCCTGATCAGAAGAGGAATCAGAAGAAGTAGAAACCTGATCTGAAGATTCATAATCAGTGCCTTGCCTAGGCCTCTTATCAGGAGGGGGATGGGTACCCCTGATCAAGTTAATAAGGTCTTCAGCCATTTTGATCACCTGTTTTTTTCGAAACCGAAGCCAGTGTACGTGGCTCATGCGTCGGCTTTTTAGTTTTAGAAGTTGCTTTTGTCTTTGGTCTTGCAGCTGTCGTCAGTCTGATATACAAATGTTGAGGTCTGAATACACCCTCAGAAGCCGGTGCCTGCTCAGCGGCTCCGGACCCATCCGAGGGAAATGCATCTGTCGGTCCAATACCTTGAGTATCTTGCGGCATGCCGGACTCCACATGGGTGTTGGTAGAGGCCTGCGACTCGAAGGTAGTGGGTATCAGGGGCTGCAAAAGCGCCTCACTGAGTACCAGCGAATGTCTTAGGAGAAGCTTCATCTTCGGTTTTGGATCTTGACTGCCTTTCTCTGTCCTTTTCTTTGCGTTTTTTATGTACTCCGGTAGTCGGATTGCTATCCGACATTTCTGGGTAGTTAAATCAGTTTCCAAAATACTTTGATGCAAAAATATACAGACGCTTAATAGTGCGTTGGTTAAATCTGGCACAAAACCGACAGCCAGGCATGTTGTGATCAGGGCCTAAGCAAGGAATACAGTATAAAAGGAAATCCTTATGAGGTATTTGCTTCCCACAAGTAATACAATTATTAACTTTTTCTGACATCGGTAAAAAGCAAGAAAAAGGTTTCCCCAACGGGGTACTTAGCTTTAGTGAAGACTTTGGTTCTGAAACTCAAACTCGAATATTTCAGTAGTCGGCCGACCGGCACTTGCAAAATGCTTCTGCTTCGGGCACAGCGCGGCAAGAAAGACTAAAGAAAATGGTGTCGGCTGCATGTTTTATACCCCTGACGACCTGACGTCATGGAAGAGGAGAGAGCAACCGACGCAGGACCCAAGACTTTGCAATTCAGGCTGACTGAGGGCAACCTGCCAGCAGATTACCAAAATGTAATGACTGCAACAGTGAAACACGAAGAACATAAGACCTTTGCCGGGTAGAAAAACAAATTCCAATGGCAGACAGGGTCTTTCAGTCCTTTTTGCTGTGGAAGTGTGTGTCACGAACTGTAGGAACAAATGAGGTGGAGCCATCAAAGGTGGCACTGATAAAGGACTGCTTGAAGAACTCTGCTAAGTCACACAGCCTTATCCAGGCACGGTGCCTTATGGCAATACTGCAACTAGCCACTCTTGAGATACCATCTGCAGTGTGGGATATCCGCCTCATGGACGCATTAGCCAGTCATTGAAGGGTGGCCAGTCTGGAGGAAAAGGTCTTCTGTCCCTCTGCAGACATGGGCCCAGGTGGTGAGCTAGAACATTCCTTCACCAGATCTCTTTGTAGCCTCATGAAATGCAATACGTAGTATAATGCACTTAAGGTAAACGTGGAAGAGGCATAAACCCTTTTCCCAAATCTGTCTAACACTCATGATTGTCTGTTGGGCGGATGGACAAAAGAGCTCTCTTCTGCAAGCTCCTTCTTGGTAGCTGCTGCGACAAACGTGGGATACCCTTAGTCCAAAAAGTCTTGTCCGAAGAGGCACTAAAAATCTTGTCTGCCCGCTTGGGGATCAGCTCTACCATATCGGCTCCTTCGATGGCTTAGTCGACACTAACTCAATTAGTGGGTCAGCAGGGAAGACACCCAGGAAGTAAATGGACCGAACCCAAAAGCTTCCAACAGAACCTATTCCTTCGGGAATGGATTTTGGGCAGACCAGCAACCTCTCTGGTGTAGGATTTCTAGAATGTCTCCAAAGAAGACTTCATCAAGTAGAGACCTGTGGAACCTTTCTCCTTCCTCCAAATCTGTGTTAGTGGTGAGGGTTTCCTCGGGGAATCCATGTGCCTTCTCTTACACAACATCTTCCGGGGGACCTCCTAGGTGGGAAGCTGCAGGGAGGTGTCGGAAAACTCTCGGGGATCCACAGAAGGGGGATATAGAAAGAGAGTAGCCTCATAATGCTGAAAAAGCAGCAGCAAGATGATAATTTAAAGTGTTTAAAAAGCTGTCCATATGCCTACCCCACTGCATCATGACATTTACACTGCCATAACATGCAGTAAAAGCTGATAGTTCTGACTACTGAAGATGATGTTGACATATTACAAAAAAAAGAAAAACTGGAGTCAAACCCCAAACAGAAACATTTAAATGAACGTATGGATTTAACAGGTGTTTACCTTAATGGCTGTACTTTCCATATAAGAGGACATGAATCAAGTGGGATCTAAAATAATATCTTAAAAGAGTGAATGAGTTAAATTGCAGTAACTGTATAATGCTAAAGATGGAGGAAAACGACAATGCCTTCAAGTAGCCAAGCTAAGTCAGTTACGTTCATCACAGAATGGAATTAGCTGTTGCCATATTATTGTCATGGTGTGTACATAACATGCATATCTGATGTGGTCTTTTCCATCTGTTTCTCAATGGATGGGACTGAGTCCCCAGCTACTTTTGCACTTGGGAGGTCTCATGGAAGGATATTGTGGGGCACAGCTGACCCGAAAGAGGCCTAAATCTAGAATGTATATCCAATTTATAATGGGAGATGAAGATATGTACTTTGGATTAGGCAGCTGGGGCATATTTTATGTTATCAATTGGAATGATGGAGAATAAGCTGTAGATGAAGCCACTGATCTGGTAGAATGTGCTTTTAGAGTGGAAAGGAGAGGAATTCTTTCTTCCTGGTAAACAGATGAAATACACAGACAACCATCAAGAAAAAGAGTAACCTTGGCCATAGCTTTGCCTAATTTAGCATCGGAGAAGGATACAAACAACTGGGCTGACTTTCTGAAGGACACAGTGGTGTAGATAAAAACATAACTGCCAATGAACACCAAGCAAATTACTGGGTATATACACCCTTGTTTGACAAATTTGGTAGGAAAACTAAAGATTTATGGATTGATTAATGGATGATTTTTAAGCCGCCTTGGGGATGAAAAAAAAGAGATATTTTGCCCTTCTGAAAAATTAAGTATGGAGGCTTTGAGGATAATGCATGCAGTTTTGAAATACTCTTGACAGAAGTGACAGCCACCAGGAATAAGGTCATCTAGGATAAAAAAAAATACATTCTAGGATAAAAAAATAGTACAGGTGTGTGCACTTACAGTTAATGTAGATGTTTGAGTGTATTCACTGCTGTAGTCATCACTGATGGGAATTCCTGCCATAGAAGGCCTTGCCTTAGGCGACTACCAGAGAATTTTCTCCTCCTCCTCCTGAGGTCGGCAGACACCCTCATCAACATCAAGACGTCTGGGTATAAACAGAGTCACCAGGTGCTATAAAGTACAGTTTTGTACCTACCATAAATGTAGATGTCCGATAGGTATGCATCTGCAGTCATAACATATGGGTTGTCCTGCCTCAGGCAGCCCTTCCAAAGTCTGGGTCTGGCCTCGGCTGATGTCGCACTTTCCCCGACGTCAGGGCGTCTGGGGTATAAAAGCATCAGCCGACGCCATTTTCCTCAGTGTTTCTTGCCCAAGATGCCAGGTGCCCTCTAGGAAGGCCAAATTTGGAGGAATGCAATAAATTCCAAACATTTTCCAAAATATATACATATATATACAAACAAATACACCATAATACATCCCCCAGCTAGCTAATGGAGGGGTAAGCACCCTAGGAATACCACAGAGGGGAAGGAGGGAGGGTAATCCTGACCGCAGATGCATACCTATCGGACATCTACATTTATGGTAGGTACAAAACTGTACTATGTCCTTCAAGGATGCATCTGCAGTCATAACATATAAGTAGAATACCATAGCCAATCTGGGGGAGGAGGTACTAAGAAAAGGTTGGTGTAGTTAAGATACCCTGCAGGACTGCTGTAGCAAAACCTGCTCTGGATCTGGAGTATAAAGGTAAATTGTAATGTTTGGCAAATGTATGCACGGAGCTCCATGTAGCAGCTTCTAAAATGTCCTTGGTAGCCACCCCTCTTAGGAAGGCTGTAGTGGTGGCTGTGGCCCTCGTGGAATGAGGCCTAATGTTTGCAAGAACAGTCTTTCCATGAAAGGAGTAAGAAAATCAAATGCAATTTCCTATCCACTTTGAAATTGTCTGTTTGGAAATTGCTTTTCCTTGTACCCCAGCAGCATATGCTACAAGGAGTTGGTCAGTCTTTCTGTAACTTTTAGTTCTGTCCAAGTAGTAGCGTAGTTGTCTGTGTATATCCAGAGAGTGCAGAGTTTTTCCCCTTTATTTTGTGGATTTGGGAAAAATGTAGGCAAGTGAATAGCTTGGTTCAAGGATACCCTAGATACCACCTTTGGCATAAAAGTAGGATTTGGTTCTCAATGAAACTCTGTCCTGATGGAAGATAAGAAACGGCTGTACTGCCATTACAGCTTGTAACTCAGTTGTAACTTGCTGAAGTTATGGCCAGAAGGAATGCAGTTTTCCAAGACAGAAACTGTAGATCCGCCGATGCTGCTGGTTCAAAGGGAGGAAGTGTTAGTTTCTCCAGCACAAAGTTGAGATCCCAAGTAGGTAAAGGTGGTTTCCTTGGAGGATTGATGTTTTTGATTCCTCTCAGAAATTGCCTGAGGAGAGGATGCGAGAAGATAGGTGGATCAACATTGTATTCTGCTGAAATTGCTGAGGCATGAATATTAATGGAAGAATAGGACAGGCCATTGTGGAACAATTCTGCTAAGTATTCCAGAATATGTGCCATGCTCGCCACTGTCACATCTAAGCCTTTTGTTGTGTTCCAAATGAGAAATCTTTTCCATTTTGCTGAGTATGTCTTCCTTGTGGAAGGCCGGCGAGCTTCCATAATAATGTCCTTTACTCTCTGTGATAAGTTATCTTGAGGGGGGTTTATGGAATTTTCCAGGCAGTTAGCTGCAATGTTTTCAAGTTGGGATGCATGATCTTGAAATTGTTCTGCGTCAGAAGAAGTGGCCATAGGGGGAGAGGCCACGGTTTCGTCTGTGACATGCTCCTCAATAGTGGGTACCAGTGCTGCCTTGGCCAGTCTGGAGCTATCAGAATCACTCTTGGTCGTTCTGCCCTGATCTTCAGTAAAACCTTGGACATTAATGGGAAAGGTGGGAAGGCATAGACTTTTAGAGCTTTCCAGCTGAAAGAGAGAGAGTCCACCCTCCAAGCTTGTGGGTGGTATGTCCTTGAGCAGAATGTCTTCAGTTGATGATTGTGGGGCGAGGCGAACAGATCTATCTCCGGCTTTTCCCATGCTTGTGTTATGAGTAGAAAGATGTCTGGGTGCAGCATCCATTCGTGTGCATCCATGGTAGTTCTGCTTAAGCTGTCTGCCAGTGCATTTTCTTTCCCTGGCACGAACTGGGACTGTAGTTGGATATTGAGTTTCAAGCATAGTTCCCATAGATTCATGCCCAGCCTGCATAGAGGGTAGGAATGCGTGCCTCCTTGCTTGTTTATGTACCACATGACTGTGGTGTTGTCTGTCCTTATTAACAGGTGGCCTTGATGGAGGAAAGGTTTGAAGGCTTCGATTGCATGTATCACTGCCAGCATTTCCTTTTGGTTTATGTGCATGCGCAGCTGCCCTTGAGACCACAGGCCTTGGATACATTTGTCCTCCATGTGTGCTCCCCATCTTCGGTCTGAAGCGTCCGTGGTGATGGTTTGTTTTGTTTTTGGTTTGTTGAAAGGCAACCCTCTGTTGGAGCCCACCACAGAATGATTGGTATCAAAGTTTCCAAACTGTGACTGTGCTGAGACCATACACTCCTTAGGTACCATTGTAATTTTCTCATATGCAGTCTGGCTTGTGGAATCAGAATTATGCAGGATGCCATGTAACCCAGGGCCTGCAGGATTTTCCTTGCAGTTAGCTGAGTTTGTCTTGTCAGATTCAAGAAGTAATCCGGAAGTTGTTTTTGTTTTTCTTCTGTGAAAAAGGCCATTTGGGTGGTTGTGTCTAGATCTGCACCCAAAAAGGTTATCCTTTGGGATGGAACAAGTCTTGATTTTTGGATGTTGACTGTGTATCCCAAGGCCTGTAATAAGTGGATGGCATAGTCCAAGTCCTTTATCAAATTTTTCTTGTTGTCCGCTTGTATAAGGCAGTCATCCAGATATGGGTAGATTTGAATCCCCTGAAGTCTGCAGTGTGCAATTACTGATGCCAGGCATTTCGTGAATACTCTGGGCGCAGTAGATAAGCCAAAGGGCAATGCTGAGAATTGATAATGCTCTGATCCTGCAAGAAATCTGAGGTGTCTTCTGCAACTTTGCCGAATAGGGACATGCAGGTATGCCTTCCTTGAGATCTAGAGTCACCAGCCAAGACTCCTTGCCCAGCATGGGAAGAAGTTGCTGTAGGGTCAGCATCTTGAATTTTGGCACAATGAGGTAAGTATTCAGTGCGGACAGGTCGAGAATAGGCCTCCATTGATTTTCTTTTCTTGGAACAAGGAATAATCTGGAGTAAAATCCTTGGCCTTGTTCTGAAAGAGGTACCTTTTCTATGGCTTTCATTTGTATTAAGTTGTTGATCTGCTTTAAAGCCTCTGCCCTCTGATTTGGTGGCAGGCTTGGCATTCCGTTTCTTCTTGGCAAAGTGTGGAAGTGGAACCTGTATCCTTTGTCTATTATTTGCAGTGTCCATGTGTCCCTTGTAATGTAATGCCAGTTTTTGAGAATAAAGAAAGCTTTCCGCCCAATGGTGCTTCCAATTGAGCCCTGGTTGGAGGAATCAAAGGAAAGTCATTGATTCTGTCCAGGTGTAGTAGTTGTTGTTGCTGTCCCTGCACTACCTCTCTGGTTGGTAGGCTGCCACTGACGACCTCTGTAGGAGCCTCTAGCTTGCCCTCTACCTCTGGGACGCCTGTTCCTGCCCCTCTGGGATCTGTCCGAGTCTGGAAAGGACCAATTCTTAGTAGGCCAGTTTCTGCTGAATCTCGGTGGTTGTACTTGCAGAAAGTCCTTAACTGTTTGCACAGATTTTGCCTTTTCTTCAAACTTCTTTAAGACCTCCTGAGCCGAGGAACCAAATAATTTTTGTTTTTCCATTGGAGCATCCAGGAGTTTAGCTTTAACATGGTCTGGTAAAGATTGTTCCTTCAACCAGGCATGCCTACGAATAACTGCCCCAGTCATAGCTGACCTACATGAAGCTTCCAGTGCATCATAACCACACTGCAAAAAATGATTACTAACCTGCTGTGAGTTATGTATCAGATCCTGAAGGGATTTACGGTCAAGGGGTTCAGAAGAGGAAAGCTTCTTATGCAATTCATCTAACAAATACTCTTGGTATTGTATCATATGAAATTGACAATTTAATGCCCTCATGGAAAGAGTTGCAGAAGTATATACCTTCTTTCCCCATCTCTCTAAAGCTCTAGACTCCCTTTCAGAAGGTAGATGATTTTTGGCAGTGGCAGCTGCAACCCCTTTTGGGCCCTGAGAAATAGTATCTGGGTCTGCAGAATGGGCCTTGTACAGATGTAGATGAGAATCCGGGACCCTGTAGTATCTATCAGGTTTGGCAGGAGCCGGAGGGAGAGAATCAGGGGCTGTACTAACATCATTGAACACATCAATAACATTCAAAACAGGAGGTATAGCTAAGGGCCTATGCTGAGGTAAATGTAAAAAGGTCCTTAATCTCTTTCTAGAATCAGAAAATTCCTGACCCTGCCATTGAAAATGTTCTCTCATAGAGTGTAGTGTCTCACCAAAGGAAAACTCTTCAGGAGGGGAGGCCGAAGGGATAGATTCTTCAGCATCAGAATCCTCGTAGGCCGAATAAGCCTCCTCCTGGTGATCTGACAACACAGATCCATCCGTAGACTCATCTGAAGAGTGCTGGTCAGAGGGCTCAGTCCTGGGCCTTTTGTCTGGTGGTGGTTTTGAGCCCCTGTCCGGGTGAGGCTGAGAACCTCTAATTAAAGAGATAAGATCCTCTGCAAGGCTGAGGATCTGAGAACTAGAAGAAGGTCTCTGAGAGGTAGTCTTGGGAGGCAAAGCTTTAGCAAGTTTAGCAGCTTTAGCCCTGGAAAAAGCCTTAATGGACATGGAAGCAGGGGGTCTGGCTGCACCACGTGCAGGAGTAGACTTGTCCAAAGGAATGGTGTCGGACATTTCCTGGACACTGGTTTCAGTAGGTAGCTCAGTAGCCGACTCAGCTGGGGCCTCCAGGGCCACGGTGGTCGGTTGAGTGGATTCGGTTAAAGGAAGTACCAAGGACTCGGTTTCGGCTGAAACCGAGACACTCGCGGTAGGCCTAACCGTGGGTTCAGCCGAAACCGTGGGCCGCGAGTGTCGGTCCTTGTCCTTCCGTTTTTTCACCAAATGCGAAGTCGGAGTCTCCGACGGCATCTTATATGCAAAATTAGCCCCAAAGAATTCCTCTGCAAACTCCGACTGACGTCTAAGAGTTCGTCGGTTGAAGGAAGCACAGGCTGAACAGGCCGAGACGACGTGGTCTGGGCCTAAGCAAGGGAGGCAGTAAGAGTGTAAATCCTTATGAGGTATTTGTTTCCCACAAGTTAAACAATTATTTACTTTATCTGACATCGGCTGAGGCAAGAAAGAGTCCCCAATGGGGTACTTAGCTTTTTCGAAGTCTTCGGTAGCTGAATCACAGGAGCTGACCGACCGGCACTTGCGAACTGCTTCTGCTTCGGGCACCACGCGGCAAGAAAGACTGAGGAAAATGGCGTCGGCTGATGCTTTTATACCCCAGACGCTCTGACGTCAGGGAAAGTGCGACATCAGCCGAGGCCAGACCCAGACTTTGGAATCCGGCCGACCGAAGGGCTGCCTGAGGCAGGACAACCCATATGTTATGACTGCAGATGCATCCTTGAAGGACATCCTCAGTGCATTCTTGCCCCCAACAGACAGAAGCCCCACTAACAGGTCCTTAAGGCCACAGGCCTAAGCTCAGAAACTCCACAGTATGTACAGAGGAGGAGGAAACAACCGGGATGGAGAGAGGAGAATATCCACCCCAGTCCCATGGGGCAAGAGGGGAAGAAGGGAGGGAAAGAATACTGCAACAATGAATACACAAGAACATCTACATTTACGGTAAGTGTATACAACTGTATTATGTTCTTCCTGTTTCACTACTGCAGTCATAACTGATGGGATGACTCCCAAAGCTGAAAGGAGGGTAGAGAGAAAAATTTATGGACAGGAAAGCATGCCTTGTAGGATGGCAGTGACAAACCCTGTTATGGACCTGAATGGAAGATAACAATGTTTGGTGAAGATATGCACAGGGGATCAAGAAGCAGCGTCCAAAATGCCCTTAGAGGCCACTCCTTAAAAAAAGGCTGTAGATCTAGTAATAGCCCTAGTGGAATGTGACCTCACAGGGTCTGACGGCTTCTTTTCATTGTGCCTGTAACAAGATGCAGTGAGAGATCCATTTGAAGATAGTTTGCTTAGAAAATGGTCCCCCCATCAGAGCTACAGCAAAGGCCACAAAAAGCTAGTCAGACTTCCTAACATTCTTTGTTCTGTCCAAGTAATAATGCAGTTGCCTATACAAATCCAAGGTATGGAGGATTCTTTATCCTTGTTTAGAGTTAGGAAAGAAGGTAGGCAAGTGGATGGTCTTGGTTTAAAGAGATGTCTGTAACCACTTTAGACATAAAGAAGGGATTGAACTTAAGAGACTGTCAGAGTGGAAGGCGAAGAAAGGTTCCACAACACAAGGGCCTGAAATGCTGAAATCCTTGTAGCTGAAGTAATGGCAAGCAGGAATGCTGTCTTCCAGCTCAGGAATTTGATGTCTGCAGTGGCAACTGGTTCGAAAGGTGGTAGAGTGAACTTCTCCAGAATGAAACAGAGATCCTACAGGGGGAATAAGAAGTTATGTCTTACCATAACGTTCCATGTTAGTTGTCTTCTTCTCGCCTTCTTTCTTGCTGGATGGGTTCGGAGCCGAATCTCGGCTCCGACTCGGCCTATATTATAGCTCGAGAGCTATTTTTACCGGCTCGAGGCAGTCCTATATCCCACAATACCATGCGCTAACTCCCCAGATCTCGTTTGGAAGCTAAGACATAGTATAAACAACAATCTTATAATAATAAAAATATTATAACCCTCATCAGAAGATTACCTGCTAGTAATGTTAAGGATACCAGGAAAAGACGCAACATGTTGTGTCTCCAAAAAGGTCTGTCCAGGCTAGGGGGCAGAAGGGAGGGACGCAAGAAAGAAGGCGAGAAGAAGACAACTAACATGGAACGTTATGGTAAGACATAACTTCTTAATGTTAAGTTGTCATTCTCGCCTTCATTCTTGCTGGATGGGACAGCGTCCCTAGCACCTTAGTCCTGGGTGGCTCAACGAAACAGACTCCTGAGTGCAGTGGAACCAAAATCAGCTCTATTTCTAGAGGCTAAGTCAAGCTTGTAATGAGCAATAAAAGTATGTTTGGAAGCCCATGTAGCAGCTGCACAAATAGCATCTAGTGGTAACCTTGCTTGAAACGCCGTTGAAGTTGATACAGCCCTGGTTGAATGAGCCTTAGGCCTAGAGGGGAGTTGCTTGTGTCTCAACTCATAGACCAAGGTAATGATAGATGTCAGCCATCTGGAAAGGGTAACTTTGGAAACTGGAAGCCCTTTCTTGCCTGCCGCATAAGAGAGAAAGAGCTGATCTGACTTTCTGAATTGTTTTGTCCTGTCTAGGTAATAGCGTAACTGGCGATGAACATCTAATGAATGTAACTTTTGTTCAGCCCGGTTGGTATAATCTGGGAAAAAGACAGGTAAGTCAATAGAATGATTCAAATTTGCTTCCGATAGCACTTTTGGAAGGAAAGAAGGGTTTGTTCTGAGAGTTACCCTGTCTTTATGAAATACCAAGTACGGAGGACGGACAGACAAGGCTTGGAGTTCCGAGACCCTTCTGGCGGATGTTATAGCTACTAAAAACAGCGTTTTCCAAGAAAGTAGTTTGAGGGAACAAGAAGCTGCAGGTTCAAAGGGGGGCAGAATTAGTGAAGTTAGAACTAAATTCAAGTCCCATTGTGGAGGTGGATCTTTTACTGGAAGTCTGAGCAAAAGGATACCCTTGAGGAAGGCTTTACAGAGTTTGTGGGACATAATATTTGCTTCTGAGAGTCCAACATGAAAATTAGCAATGGCTGCTAATTGTACTCTGATAGTGGCCGATGATCCAGAATGAAAAAGTTCCGCCAGAAAATCCAGAACCTCATGAATGGGTGCAGGAAAGGGATCTAAAGACCTGTTTTGCGCCCAAAATGAAAAACGCTTCCATTTACTAGCATAAGTCTTCCTAGTATTGGACTTATGGGAGGCCAGAATGATATCACGAACAGGAGGAGAAATAAGGGGAAGCCTGGCTATGGCAGGAAGTGGAGCAACCAAACTGTGAGGTTGATGGAATGTAGAGACTGATGCAGCTTGCCCGTGAGGTGGGTCAATAGATCCGGAAGGGGTTCCAGATGCCAAGGCTGTTCCAGCAGATATTTGTGCAGGAACGGGAACCAAACTTGCCGAGGCCAAAAGGGGGCAATGAGGATCATTTTGGATCTCAACGCAATTCCTTTCTGAATTAATTGCAGAATCAACGGAAAGGGGGGAAAGGCATAAAGAAGACCCCGGGGCCAAACGTGAACAAGAGCATCTCTGAGGGGTTGGTCTGGCAGAGGAAAAAGTGTGAAGAAGTCGAGGCACTTGCTGTTTTGGGGAGTTGCGAAAAGGTCGCAGCAAGGCTGGCCCCACTTCCGAAAGATTCCGTCTGCTACCGCTTGATTTAGAGACCACTCGTGAGGCATGAAGATAGTTCTGCTCAATCTGTCTGCTATGACGTTGGACCTCCCGGGGATGTGCGTTGCTATCAGAAACCGTTGAGATGAAATCGCCCATTGCCAAAGTCTGAGTGTTTCTCGACAGAGGGGATAGGACTTTGTTCCGCCCTGCTTGTTTATATACCACACCACAGACATATTGTCCGTCTGAATTGCTATAGTCCCTTGGGGAAGAGAGCTCTGAAGGGCTTGCAACGTCAAAAGCACCGCCCTCATCTCCAGAACATTTATGTGCAGGAGGCATTCTGATTGTTGCCAAATGCCCTGGACCGTCCTGCCCTGATAATGCCCCCCCCACCCGATCAGGGAGGCATCCGTTGTGACAGTGGCAACTGGAAGGGGGAGAACAAGGGGTCTGCCTTGAAAGAGTTGAGGGGAAACCATCCACCAGGAGAGATGTTTCTTGCAAGATGGGGTTATCCAAATGTTGTGGGTCATTGGTAGCTGTTGAAAAGACCACTGAGAAAAGAGCATCCACTGAAGGAGTCTCATGTGGAAGCGAGCTAATGGAAGTAGAAGAATTGCCACCGCCAAGAGGCCCAACACTTTTAACACTCAGTTGACCTGGACTTTGTTGGGCTGAAAAAGAGTTTGAACATTCCACCTGATGTCTGCCACTCTCTGTGGTGGTAGTGTTGCAGACATTTCTGTGGTGTTTAACACGGCGCCTATAAAGTTGATACATTGACAAGGCAACAAGGAGGACTTTGCAAAATTTATAGAAATACCCAGACTGTTGCAAAGCTGAATAGTGTAATCCCTGGCCATTATGAGATCCTGTTTGGTGGTAGCGGAAATGAGCCAGTCGTCTAAGTATGGAAACACCTGGAATCCTTTCTGTTTCAGGTGAGCTGTGACCACTGCCAGACATTTGGTGAACACCCGGGGGGCTGTGGTGAGACCAAAGGGCAGGGCTCTGAATTGAAAATGACTGAATCCCAGCCGGAAGCGGAGAAACCTCCTGGAGCGTCTGTTTATCTTTATGTGATAGTACGCGTCCTGGAGGTCTAACGAGCACATCCAGTTGTCTCTGTCCAAAAAGGGTAGAATGGACTGCAGTGTCACCATCCAAAATTTTGTCTTTAGCACATATTTGTTTAACCTGCTGAGATCCAAAATAGGTCTCCAGTCTCCTGTCTTTTTTGGTACTAAAAAGAACCTGGAGTAAATTCCGGACCCCAGCTGATCTGCTGGGACTGCCTGGATGACTCTTTTTGCTAATAGCTTTTCTATTTCTAGCTGAGCCTGACCCCTTTGTGCGGGTGGTACATCTGGTAGGGGTCTTGGCGGTTGTACCGGGGGGGGGGGGTAAAAGGGATTTTGTAAACCTCGGATATGATCTTCTGTACTCATGTGTCTCGGGAGAGGGATTGCCAGGTTTCCGGGTACAGAGATAATCTTCCCCCGACTGCCTCCGAAGGCGGACAGTCGGGCAGCTTCTCAGGGATGCTGAAAGGGTTGATCAGGAAAAGATTACCTAGAACCCTGATTCTGAGGACCCCCTCTGCCCCTAGGGCGGCATCTGTTGTTATTTCCCCCTCTGCCTCTAGAGGGAAAATCACCACGTGCGGCAGGTGCGACTCCCTGGGGTTTGCGGAACCACATCTTCCCTCCCCTCTGTCCCTTGGGATAAGGTCCAGAAGGGGTGGAAAAACGGACTCCCACGGCAGAGAGAGTCTTACCATCTTGCTCGCATCTGGTGAGGGTATTCTTCACCTGAGGTCCAAACAATTCCGAACCATCAAAGGGGGTGTTAGTGAAGGACACCTTGAAGGGATCTGCAAAGTTACAGAGCCGCATCCAAGCACGACGTCTTAACGCAACGCCTGTCCCAGCGGCTCTGCTCGCTCCATCTGCTGCATAAGAAATTAGCCGCATGGAGGAGTTAACAATGGAGTTCAGGGTACCAGCTGAGAGTTTATTTTGTCCTTAAACCCCGCAGCAGAAGGATCCTGTACCGTTTCACCCAGCTCTTTGAGCAAGTCTCTTTGAAGGCGGGTGAAATGACACAAATAGTTCAGCGATCGCATGGAAAAAGTCGCTGAAGCAAAGGTCCGCTTGCCGTACCTGTCCATGGTCCTGGACTCTTTGTTAGGAGGATGAACAGATACAGAAGGATCAGCCAACTCCTTCTTAGTGGCTGCTGCTACCACCATAGCATCAACTGACACACCTTTGGTAAGAAAGGATTTATCATCTGGTGCAGAAATAAATTTAGAAGGCCTCCTAGAGGTAGGTTCCATTGAATCAGGAGCTGCCCACGCCTTTCTAGCTACTACCTCCATTAGTGGGTCGAAAGGGGGGGGGACACCCAGGAGGTGGAAGGGCGAGATCCAAAAGCGTCAAGGTAAACTGACTCATCCTCGGAAGGTTTGAGAGTGGACCAATTTCCCCTCTGTCTAAGGATTTCCAGGATGTCTGAAAAGGAGACATCCTCAGAGGGGGATCTGGGGGAACCTTCCGACTCATCCAAGTCAGTGTCCGATGTGACAGACTCGGGGGAGTCTATGTGCTTCCTCTTGCACTTTCTTTTCCTAGGGGGTTGCCCTGAAACTTCAGGGGAGCCCTCTGAAGAGGAGGAGACACCCAAAGTGGGTACCCCACGCTTTGGATCTCTGCTGACAGGTGAAAGAGAATGGCCAGAGACAGTAACAGGCACTATGGAGGGAGGAGCCGCAGAACTTAACCTTGGAGTGGACACTGGGTCCAGCACACTCCTCATCATCTCGAAGGCTCCCCCATCAGACACCAAGGGCAGCATCGGCACCGAAGAGACCGGAACCACCCCCCGGAGCAGACAGAGAAGGCTCCGAGAATGATGTCAGGGCCGAACAAACCAGAGCTGAAGCTCCGAGAGGGAAAGCGGGGTCGGACAAGGGTCCGATGCCACTTGCCCCCTCGGAGCCGACAATGGAGTCCCGGCGCCCGGACCTCTCCACGGACGGAACCAATGAAGGGGTCGGAGCCGACGACACCGGAGCCGAAGGAGGAAGTATCAGCTCCGACATAGGCAAGGTCACGGTTCCGAGGAACTCCGGCTCCGAGCTCGAGTGACGAGTCGGAGGAGGAATAGATAATTGTAATGAAGGAGCCACAGTCCGGTGAGATGGGCTTTGGAGCATTTGGGCCAGTGCCTGAGATTTTATGAGTCTACTGACCACCCTCTCAATGTCATGGTCCGAAAGCCTAGACAACCTCGATGAATGAGTCCTATGACTCCACTCCGATAAGAGAGGGGATCTCGGAGCCGATCTAACGGACTCTAGGGAGGGGGACCTACAGCGCTTGCGTGCTGGGGTCGGCTCCGATGATGGTTTCGAAGCGGAAACCACTTTGCTCGCCTCGGAGCCATTTCTATAACGCCAGCTCTTGACTCAGAAGCTGGAGCCGAGGGTTTGGCGGTTTTTGATGACTTCCCCGAACCAGACTTGGACGGGGAGTCATCAGGCTTCAACAAGCCCCTTAAAATTAGCTTGTTACGCCTCTCCTGCAGGACTCTTGAACTAAATCCGTGGCAAACGGAACAAGAGTCCTGCAGGTGTAAAGGCCCCAAGCAATAGACACAAGAAGTGTGACAGTCTGTCAGAGACATTTTCTGACCGCACGAGTCACACTTCTTGAATCCCGATACCTTAGGGTCTTTTGACAAAGTCCTGACCACTAAGAGAAAAAACACAGTCAGCCCACACACAGACACACAATTTAAAATTAAAAATAGTTGAGGGGACTGACTAAACCCACACACACAGATAGGAAGGGGTGCGGAACTGAGGTAAAGCCCGTAGGCCCAAATTAAAAAATTAACTAAGGGAGCTACTAGTAGAAGGGATTCAGAAAAGGGATCTAAAACAGGATATTTACTGTGAAAAAAACTACTGAAAAACTAGTTTGATTAAGTAAAAAACTCCTTACTGATCTGAGCCGGTAAAATAGACAACCTCGTAGCGAAGCGGCAAACGAGATCTAGGGAGTTAGCGCATGGTATTGTGGGATATAGGACTGCCTCGAGCCGGTAAAAATAGCTCTCGAGCTATAGTATAGGCAGAGTCAGAGCCAAGATTCGGCTCCGAACCCATCCAGCAAGAATGAAGGCGAGAATGACAACTTAACATCAAGAGGTTTCCTTGTGAGTCTAATGAGGATAACTCCTCTCAGGAACTGTTTCATGAGAGGATGGGAGAAGAGATGGGGGTTGAGCAGGTAGATGAGCTGAAATTGCTGAAGCATAAGTTTCATAGAAAAATAAGAAATCCCTTTGTCAAACAGTTTTGTTAAGTATGAAAGGATAAGAGGCATCTGAGCTTGAAGAGGGCCCTGGTCGCTTTTTTCTGCTCCATACAGTGAATTTTTTCCATTTAGCAGAGTTAATACTTTCTTGTGCTAGATCTCCTGGCTTCTTTTAGAATGCCCGGGACCATTTTATGTCAAGGGGTAGCCCCCTCCAAGGGGTCAAGATATCATCCAAACTGTCAATCTGAGTGTGTTCAGGTTGGGGTGTATGATGGTGCCCTTGTTCTGTGTTAATAGGTCTACACTTTGAGGCAGCAGCCATGGCTCCGTCTTGCTTAGACTGCGCATTTGAAGATATCAGTGCTGCCTCAGCCAGTCTGGGGCTATAAGAATGACCCCTGGCCATTCTTCCCTTATCTTCAGCAGTACACTGGGGAACAAGGGTATGGGGGGGCATACAGGAACAGGCCTGTCCAAGAGAAGAAGGCATCTGTCTTCCAGGCTGTCCTGATTTTGGCCCTTGAGCAAAACTTTTTCAAGTGAGAGTTTTCGCAGCCAAAAGGTCTATCTCTGGCAAATCTCATTCTTTGGCTACGTTGGTAAAAACTTCTCAATACAGATGTCACTCATGAGGGTCTGAGAGGCTTCTGCCAGTTAATTGTTTTGCCCTGGTAGGTACTGTGCCATGAGGTGCAGACCTAGGAAGTTTGCAGTTTCCCAGAGTCCAAGGTAGGTGACAAAGAGGGTAAGAATGAGTCCCCCCTGCTTATGCACCATGCAACTGTGGTATCGCCTTCACTAGGAGTACTCCTGGCTTCCACTGGTCTTTGAAGGCAAAAAAAAACTTTTGTGGATGGCCATCAGTTCTTTTAGGTTAATGTGTCTGTACTTGAACAGAGAGTCCCATTTGCCCTGAGAGTATGTAAGTTGTTGTAGTGGACCCCCCCCCCCACTATCTTCCAAGGCATCTGTGGTTACAGTTTCGTCCTGAAGGGAAGGTCCGGGTTAAGTGAGCATGCTTGGGCCCACCAGGCAAATTCCTTCCACAGACAAGGGAAAACCTTTACTTTGAAAATAAGGGACTGAGAATGTTGACACCAAATATTTTTGATGTACCAGTGCAGATTCCTCATATGTAGTCTGGTCAGGGATAATCATGAGGATGCAACAGGCCATGTAACCCAAGGCTCTGAGGAACTCTCGGGCTGTGAGGTAAACCCCAAGAAGGAGCTTTTGGAAGTACAGAGCTAGAAAGGTATCCTTGTGTAGGAGAAGGAAAGCTTTCTGAAGTGAGGAGTACAGCAAAGCCCCCAGTAACAAAATTCTGTTTGTGAGGATGGTTTGGGACTTCTGGGTATTGATGGTGAATCCCAGTGAAGTCAGGACCTCGAGTGTAAAATAGATCAGCTTTGAGTTTTTCTAGATCTGTTGCCTGAATGAGGCAGTTGTCTAAGTAGGGGTAAATCTAAATGTCCTTTGACCTGCAGAAGGCTATCACTAAGGCTAAGCAATTTGTGAAAACCCTGAGGGAAGTACACAAGCCAAATGGCAGAGCACAGAATTGATCGTGCTTCAAACCTGCTCTGAAGTGGAAGAATCTCCTGTGAGATTTTTCTATTTTTCAATGGATGTGTAGAGGTATGAATCTTTTAGATGTAAGGTTCCAGTGTAAGCATTAGGCAAGATCAAAGGCAGCAATTTTTGAAGGGTTAGCACTTTTTTTTGGTACCTGCAAGAATCTGTTGAGCTTTGACAGGTCTAGAATTGGCCTCCAGGTACCCTCTTTTCTGAGGAATATGACAAGCCTCCAGTAAAGTCCTTTTCCTTGTGTGGTGTTTGGTACTGGTTCCACAGAACTTTAGGTGCAGAGGAGCTTGTTTGATTTAAAACCTCTCTCTTCAGTTTGGTGGGACATCTGCAAAATCTGATCAAACTAGAGGCTGTCTGAAGTGGAATTTGTAACTTCTTTGTACGATTTTCAGTACCCTCCGATCCCTGATAATGAGAGTCTAGTTTGTTAAGAAAGACAGCTGTCCTCCTAGCTGGAGAGGGGGGTAGGGAGGAGGGAGGGGGAAAGGGAGTGTTATGGAAGAGTTGTGATTCCTCCCTCCTGTACACTCATTGGCAGGATCCCAAAGGCCTATTAGAATCCGCTTCCCACTGTCTGGGATGCTGGTACTGCCTTTGACTCCTTTCTCTTCAAGGTCTCCTATGTCTAGGCTTAGGCTGGGAGACTGAAAAGGACCAGTGTTTGGTAGGGTAATTGCGACTGAAGTGAGGAGATTGAACCTGAAGAAAGTCCTTGACTGTTTGCAAGGACTTGGTCTTATCCTCCATCTTCTTAAGTACAGCTTCAGCCTTAGGGCCAAAAAGGAAATATTTGTCCAAAGGAGCATCCAAAAGACTGGATTTCACACGTTCAGGAAGGGACTGTTCCCTCAGCAGATCCTGTAAATGCTGCCCTGATGGAGGCTTCCAAAGCATCATAGCCACAGTGCAAAGAATGCTTGGCTACTTGACAGCAAGAACTGCATAAATTCAGCAGATCCTTGCTGAAGACCTTAATCAATCCTCAACAGCTTTTGCTTCATCTAATCCAAAATGGTTTACTGATACTTCCCCCTATGAAACTGGCAATTCAGAGCCCTCATGACCAAGGAAGCAGAGGTGTAGACATTCTTTCTGAACCTGTCCAGGACTCTGCTTTGTCAGTTGGCAGGAGATTTTTGGAAGAAGTAGCTTTAGCTACCTTAGGAGACATCTTCATCCTCAGAATCAAAAGAATAAAGAGAGTCCTGGTGGGATGATATCACCTTTTCTTTTAACAGAAGATTCAGGGACAGAACCTGGGAGATAAAGGTGCATGTTTCTGACTATGGAGATCAAATCCTCAGCCACCCTAAATAGCTCCTGCTGATATAGGCCTGAATTTGGAAATGGGAGCTGATAGGCCGTGGCTGGGGCAAGCCAAACCTAGTCGTTTTATGTGAGAGTTTAGGCTTTGGCTTGAGTGTAAGTTCCATGCTAGGGTCAGGACACGGATGGACAGCCGAATCCAGATGGTGAAACAAAGGTGATCTCCTGACAACAAAAATCTCCAGACACCCCTTCGTCAATTTAGGGAGCAATTGTCAGAAGCTGGAACCTGCAAAATGGCTCTGGACCCAACCGATGAGCTAAGTGGAAGCAGTGGGACCTGGCAGCATTTCTAACTCAGAACAGGTTTAGATGGAGGTCTGTGCCGCAACCTCAGTCACGAAGTGACTGCAAAGACATCTCACCTTCTTCGACAATAACAAGCCTATGTGGAGTGGCAGATGGCAAATGATTATCACCCGGTACCCTAAGTCTTGGGTGCTTTCTCTTCTTATTCCTAGGGAAATCAACTTCAGCCTGACTGGCAGACATAATACGTTTAGGCCCTGGCAATCCTCTAAAATGCTTAGTTAAAATCTCAGCCATATGCTTGACAGTTCTACACATAGGATGATAGGAAGTTGCTAGGCTAATGGCCCTTGGGCCCTTACAAGACTTGCCAAGGTCTACCCTTGTTAAAGTGTGCACAGAAATAACAGATACGTTGTGTGTTCTGTGCCTAAACAAGTTACAAAAAAGGGGCGAAAGTCCTGGTGGATTATCTGTTTGCCACTGTGGAGACTATTATTACCTTTCTCAGACATTAGTCAAGAAACATGTGAAAAGGTCTCCAATTGGGTACTAAGCTTTAGATGTCTTCTTTCTTTTGTGCAGACTGACTGACACATTGACTAGTGGTCTGGCTTTGGGCTCTGACAGCAAGGAAGTACAGTTGTGTAACATCTTAGCATAACAGTACGGATCTAGGAAGTTTGCTCGAATGAGCAAACGTCCGAATCCATAACAACCAAACTTTAACGAAAGCACTTTTATCGAAAAAACGCTTTTGTTAAAGCGTGTTACAAAAAAAAATACATTATCGTTTTAGCAGGGGGGCTTTGCCCTCCTGCACCCCCCCACCCACACCCCCTACTTTAATATTCTCCCTCTAAAACTGCATTACAGTGGGGAAAAGGGAATTTTCCCTTATCCGCACCATAGTACGGCCACGGCAACAGGCATACTTACGCGAAAGTGCTTCTTCGGTGAAAAGCACTTTCGCATAAGTATGCCCGGCTGTTTGGGTTTCGGACGTTTGCTCGTTCGAGCAAACGTCCGAGACCCAACAGTATATGTCCTTCTCTTCAATGCTGCAGTATTCCTTACAACAGGACACCTGTAGCAAGGGTGGCCCAACATCTGTCCAGTACACCAAAGCCTTTAGGTGGCTTAAGGAATGCCGTACATCACAAACATGCTCCCCACGTTAGTGTAGGGCATAAAATTGATGTCTGGACATACCATCCTTAGAACTGACAGCTCTTGTAGAAACACAAGTCCAAGGAGTAGAGAGGTAACAAATACATCCAGAAGAGAAAAGAACCATGGGGAGAAGAGAGGAAGTGAGTACTACAAAAGTGAAGAGAAGGACATCTACTGTTACAGTAAGATCTTACACAACTGTACTATGCCTTTCCATTTCACTGTTGCAGTATTCCTTACAACAGGTAGAGTGCAAAGGCTCAGGAAGAAGAAAGGAGGGAGGAAGGAGCAGCAGAGCTCTCTAGGAACCCATAAAGAATGGCCCTAACAAAGCCAGCTGTAGCTCTGGTTATTTCACCCAACTTCTACTGCTTGGCAAACATAAGCACTGAACTCCAGGCAGTTGCCTCATGAATAGAGTTAGTATCCAAACCCTTGATAAAATCACCAGAAGAAGCCACAAGCCCTAGTAGAATGAGCCTTAAGAAGAAGAAAAGCTATTGCCATGAAAAGAACACCAATAAATGGCTTTAGAAATCCAAGAGGAAACTGTTGCTTGGAAACAGCCAGTCTAGGATGAAAGGAAACAGAGCTGATCAGCTTTACTCATATGAAAAGTCTTAGTCTTATCTAATTAAGTACAGTTTCAGTGAAGTCAAACAGCTGCTCATGGAAAGGGATCTAGCCTTTAAATTAGGAGATACTTCAGTTTATAGAGCTGCCAGAGCCACTCTTAAGAGAGGCATCGGGTCTGCAAAAGTTAAGTTTAAGCAATAGATTGAGGAGGACCTTGACAGTAATTCAAACTCACAGCAGATGTGGCAAGGCATCCAATTAATCACAGACTACAAAAGGAAAAAAGTACAGTTGTGTACACTTACCATAAAAGTAGATGTTCAAGTGTATTCACTGTTGCAGTCATCACACTTGGGTTATCTGCCTACAGGTAGCCCTCAGTCGGCCCGAATACCAGAGACTTCATAATTCTGCGTCGGCTGCTGTCGCTCCAGGACTGACGTCAGGTCATCAGGGGTATAAAAACAGGCAGCTGACGCCACTACATCAGTTTTTCCTGCCCCAAATGTCAGGAGTCCCCCAAATAGGGAGCTAAGTTATGGTGGGGAAAACACCACTAGTAAAAAGCAAATACCAATACCCCAGGAAGGGGTGAGTAATAGAGAGGAGAGAGAGAGAGAAAAAACAGGGGGCTGGAGGGAGGGAAACAAAGACTGCAACAGTGAATACATTCAAACATTTATGTTAAGTGTACACAACTGTACTATGTTCTTCGTGTTTCACTGTTGCAGTCATCACACTTGGGTGGATTCCCAAAGCTGAAGAAGGTTGGAGGCAGTCAAGACAAGTTAGGGCTGGCTAGTGTGCCTTGCAGGACTGCAGTTGCAAAACCTGCCCTGGATTTGGAAAAGATAGGCAGGTGGTAATGTTTGGTGAAGAAGGTGTGTACAGAACTCCAGGTAGCAGCTTCCAGGATGTCCCTGGTAGGGACTCCCCTGAGGAATGCTGTAGAGGTAGATGTTGCCCTAGTGGAATGTGTCCTGACACCCTGAGGGGTTGGTTTCCCATGGTGCTTGCAGCAGAAATGGATGCAGTGTGCTATCCATTTGGAAATTGCTTTGAAATGGCCTTGCCCTCTGCCCTTGTTGCAAAGCTGACTAGTAACTGGTCAGATTTTCTGCAGGGCTTAGTCCTATCAAGGTAAAATCTGGGCTGTCTGTGCACATCCAAGAAGTACAGGATCCTTTCCCCCTTTATTCTAAGGATTAGGGAAGAAAGTTGGCAAATGGATGGACTGGTTTAGAGCCACACTGGATACCACTTTAGGCATAAAGGAAGGGTTAGTCCTGAGGGAAACCCTGTCAGCATGGAAAATAACGAAGGGCTCCACTGCCATAAGTGCTTGAAGCTCAGACACTCTTCTGGCTGAAGTGATGGTCAGAAGCAATGCTGATTTCCAAGAGAGGAATTTTAACTCTGCTGACACTGCAGGTTCAAAGGGGGGAAGCATGAGCTTTCCAGTACAAAGTTAAGGTCCCAAGCAGGGGTGGGTGCTCTCCTTGGCGGCAAGTTGTTTGACCCTCTCAGGAACTGTTTGATAAGGGGGTGTGAGAAGAGAGCTGGGCTCAGTGTTGTAATGAGCCGAAATGGCTGAGGCATGTATCTTAATGGAGGAGAAGGACAGGCCTTTGTGCAGTAGATCTGCTAAGTAATGCAAGGGAGGGCAGAGTAAATTCCTCTCCTTTAGATTGAATCCAGAAGCAGTACCTTTTCCACTTATCAGCATAGGATTTTCTTGTACTGGGTCTTCTGGCTTCAAGAATGAAGTCCAGCACCTGTTTGCTTAGGGTTGCAGGGGGAGAATTCAAGGAATAAGCCAGGCTGCAATATTTATGGTTTTCAGTTGCAAATGCAAAATCTTTCCCTCCTGCTGAGACAGCAGGATTGGGTTCTGGTGTAGATGCCAGGGTGGCACCAGTGACAGGCTGCACAGGAGTGGGTACCAGTGCTGGCGTGGCCAGTCTGTGGCAATCAGAATTGTCCTTGGTCTGTCCTGTCTTATCTTGAGTAATACTCTTGAGAGAAGGGGCAGGGGGGGATGGCATAGATGTAGAGATTTACCCACTGAAAGGATAGGGCATCCACTTTCCGGGCCATGCTGTGAGGGTTCCTGGTGCAGAATTTGCTGAACCGGTGGTTGTAAGGGGAGTCAAAGAAATCCACCTCTGGAGTCCCCCATTTCTGAATCAGAAGGTTGAAGGTGCTGGGCTCCAATTGCCACTCGTGTGGGTCTAGGAGATTTCTGCTTAAGTCGTCCCAGTAAGTTTTGATTGCCTGGCAGGAATTGAGCTTGCAGATGGACTTGCATGTCCAACGCCATGTTCCACAGGGCCATGGCTAATGTGCCAGAGTGGGTAAGAGTGGGTTCCCTCCTGATGTACCACATAACTGTGGTGTTGTCTCTTTTTATTAGAAGTTGTCCTGGAAAGAGTACGGACCTGAAAGCTGTCAGGGCATTCTGCACAGCTAGCTTCTCTTTTTGGTTGATGTGCAGATGAATTTGACTTGGGCTCCAGTGGCCCTGAATGCATTTACCGTCCATGTGTGCTCCCCAGGAATAGTTTGATGCGTCTGTGGTTAGGGTCTGGGCGGTGCGGGTTTGAGTAAAGGGCAGTCCCTTGTTGTGGTTGCATACTTCTGCCCACCACAGGAACTCTATCCTTAGACAGGGTATGATAGGAATGACTGTTTCCAGGTCCTGAGAATGTTGGCACCAAAGACTTTTTAAGTACCATTGAAGTTTCCTCATATGCAGTCTTGCATATGGAATTAGCAGTATACATGAGACCATGAACCCTAGGGCCTGCAGTATTTTTCCTGCGGATAGCTGGGTTCTGGTGGCCATTTGTTTGAAGAAGGTTGTCAGACTTGTTTTTCTGAAGTGAGGAATGCCATCTGGAATGTTGTGTCCAAGCTTGCTCCCAGGAATACAATCTTTTGACTGAGTACCAGTTTTGACTTCTTTTCGTTGATGGTGTACCCAAAGGAAGTGAGAAGGTTTTTCACAAATGTCAAGTGCTGCAATAGCAATTCCTGACTATCCGCCTGAATCAGGCAGTCGTCCAAGTATGGGTAAATTTGGATATTTCTCTGCCTGCAGTATGCAATGGCTGGAGCCAGGCATTTTGTGAATACTCTGGGCGCAGTGGAGAAGTCAAAAAGAAGTGCTGAGAACTGATAATGCTTAGATCCTACCCTGAAATGTAGATACCTCCTGCATGACTCCCTTATGGGGATGTACAGAAAGGAAAGTCTAGGGCGACTAACCAGGCAAAAGCTGTTACAGGGTAAGCATTTTGAATTTTGGTACCACCAGGAAGGTGTTGAGAATTGAAAGATTCAGGATTGGGTGCCAAGAGCCCTCTTTTCTGGATACCAGGAAGTGTCTGGAGTAGAATCCTTGACCTATCTGTTCTACTGGAACTGGCTGAATAGCTCTGGTATCGAGCAGATAAAGAACTTGGCTTTGAGCCTCTGCCCACTGGTTTGGAGGAAGGTCTGGGAACATTCTTGGGGTTGGCAGCGAGTGGAAGTAAAATTTGTACCCCTGGGATACAATGTTGAGGACCCATCGGTCTTGTGTGATGAACATCCAGTTTTTTGCATGAAGGGCAGGTTTCCCTCCTAGGGGCACAAGCAATTGAGCAGGGCTGGGGATTTGAGTAAAGATGTCATTGTGAGTTTTTTCCATAAGCAGGTGGCTTCCCACACCCTGCTTTAAGGGTGGGGGCATTCCATTGTTTAGATCTCTGCATACCCGGAGACTGTAGTCTGGGTGGTCTGTTTCCCCTGGTCCTGGTTTGAGAAGGCCTGGAGGGGGCTGGAAAGGACCAGTGTTTGGAAGGGCAACGCCTACTGAATCTAGGGGGTTGCACTCGTAAGAATTCTTTAACAGTCTGCATAGACTTGGCTTTTTCTTCCACCTTTTTAAGAACCTCTTCTGCTTTGGTGCCAAACAAACTCTCCTTGTTCAAAGTAGCATCTGGTAACTTGGATTTGACATGGTCTGGCAAGGTCTGCTCCTTGAGCCAAGCATGTCTTCTCAGTACAGAGCCAGTGACTACTGCCTGGCAAGATGCTTCTAGGGCGTCACAGTCACACTGCAAAGTATGCTTGCTGACTTGGCTTGCAGGGTGCATAAGCTCCTGCAATTCTTTATTTTCTGCACAGTCTATAAAGGTTGCCACTTTTTGTTTAATAAGTTCCATAATATGTTGCTGGTACGTCAGCATGTGAAACTGACAATTCAATGCCCTAATAAGCAAGAGTTAAAGTATATACCTTCTTACCCCATCTGTCCAAAGCTCTGGAATCACTGTCCGAAGGGGTGGGATTCTTGGCTGTAGTTGCCTTGTTACCTTTAGGCACCTGGGAAATTATCTGTCTGCCAGCAGTAGGATTCTTGAAAAGAAATTTGTGAGTGTCAGGTACTCTGTAGTACCTGTCTGCTTTCCTAAGGGCAGGAGGTAAAGTATCAGAAGTAAGACTGGATTTCATAAAAACATCATCAACAACATCCAAGACAGGGGGTATTGCTAAAGGCCTGTGCTGTGGCAAATCTAGGAATTCTCTGAGTGTCTTTTTGGCCTGAGTCTTGGCATTCCCAGTAGAAATGCTCACTTAAAGTAGGCAAGTTTCACCAAAAGAAAAATCCTCTGGAGGGGAGGCAGAGGGAATGGATTCCTCTGCATCTAAATCCTCATAAGCAGATAAGGGCATGTTTTCATAATCACAAACCTCAGAGTCATCGGACTCCTGGTCTGTAGAAGCTGCACGGGACTGGTCTCTTTTCCTCTTAGCAGGGGAAGGCTGACTTCCCCTATTCAGCGTAATAAGGTCTTCTGCCATTCTAAGCATTTGTTTTTGTGGCATGGGAGCAGGTGCATGCGCTTTGGTAGTCTGTTTTCTAGGCATAGCACGTACTCTTGGCCAAAGAACCTCTGTAGTTTTAGATAAAAAAAAGAAGTCGTCGGTTTGAGTCGAACATCGGTTGAGTGAGGAACTGCCACAGAAACTGGTGCCTGCACAGCGGCTCCGGACCCATCCAAGGTAGAGACATCCGCAGGTTCCATAGTCGAAGAAGAGTCTCACGGCATACCGGACTCCGAATGGGTCTCGGTAGAGGCCTGCGAATCCATAGAAGTGGGAATCAGGGGCTGCGAAAGCGTCTGAGTACTGGCAAACTGGCGACTAGCTTAATGGAAGTGTCGTCGGCAGCTTTGGACCTATGGATCCGTCTCTGTCTTTATACTTACTTTTTTCGGAATATCGGTAGTCAGATGGCTTACCGAAGCCAATTGAGAATACGGAGATCAAAAGTGAAAGAATTTAGTGACAATGAGAGCCCAACGATGAATGGCTTAGGCGTTGAACAGGCACAAAACTGACAGCGAGATACGTCATGGTCTGGGCCTAAATAGGTGATGCAGTAAGAATGAAAATCTCTGTGAGGTACTGGCTTTCCACAGGCAAGACAATTGTTAACTTTTTCTGACATCGGTTAGAGCAAGAAAAAAGGATCCCCAATGGGGTACTTAGCTTTAGAAGACTTCAGGATTATTCAATTCGTAAACGTAATTCAGGTAGTGGCAGACCGGCACTTGCGAACTGCTTCTGCTTCGGGCTCCTTGGCAAGAAAGACTGATGTAATGGTGTCGGCTGCCTGCTTTTATACCCCTGACGACCTGATGTCAGTCCTGGAGCAACAGCAACTGATGCAGAAATACTAAGTCACTGGTATTCGGGCCGACTGAGAGCTACCTGCAGGCAGATAACCCAAGTGTGATGACTGCAACAGTGAAACACGAAGAACATCTATATTCAACTTACTTCAGCTAATAACAAGGACATGTGCTCCAGGCCTATGCTGATCCACTAGCGGAAGTATTTACACATATATTTAACCTCTCTTTTTCCTTATGTGTGGTTCCCACATGCCTAAAGTCTATAATCATTGAGCCTGTGCCAAAAAAAACCTAGGATAACTTGTTTTAATGACTATTGACCAGTCGCTCTCATTCCTATTATTACAAAGTGCAAAGGATAAAGATGAATCACAGTCAGATAATGATTAATGCAGATGTTGTGGAGAGGGTTTCCAGCTTTAGGTTTGTCGGAGTCACCATCGCATAGAATATGTCCTGGGTTCATAATACCTTGGATGTAGTAAGTAAAACACGACAACACCTCTATTTTTTAAGGAAGTTAAGAAAGTTTACTTACCCCAGAAGCTGTTGTTCAGTTTCTAGATGAGCATTTAACAGGCTGCCAACAAAGCTTTGCAAAGGGTCTGGTAGAAGTAAGGGATAACAGTCTTCAAACAGCAGTCCTGTATGGAAGCTGAGGCTCAAAAGGAGCCTGGTTCAGTTTTTCCAAAACAAAATTAAGATCCCAGGGAGGAGGGACAGGTTTCCTGGGAGGTCTAATATGAAAGACACCTTAAAAAAATGTTTAGCCTCAAATCTAGAAGCTAAAGGAGGTGATAATAGCAGACAAGCAGAAATAGCTGATAGGCGGACCTTAACAGAAAAATAAGCCAACCCAGCACTGAACAGTTCACACAGATTAGATAGAACCACAAGAACGTCCAACAGAAAGTGGATCCAGGTTAGTAGAAAGATACCAAACAGAAAACCTCTTCCATTTAGGTAAGCAGGATTTCATAGTTGTGAGCTTCCTGGTCTCCTGCAGGACCCTAAGCATGTCCTCAGAAAAAAAGGTGTCAAAAAGGAGTCACCATCAAGATTTTGGGAGCGTTCTGCTGTATTTTGAACAGGATTTTTGTAATGAGTGGAAGGAGAGAAAAAGCTTAAAGAGAAACATCCCCTTCCAAGAAAAAGATAGGGCGTCCACCTACCAAAGGACCTAGGACTCTGGCACAAAAGAGAGGAAGTTGTCTGTTCAGAGGGGAGGCAAAAAAATCCAGTTCAGGAATACCCTACTGATGGACAACATCCAGAAATGCATTCCTGTGAAGCATCCACTCATGGGATTGTATTATGCACCTGCTCACAGAGTCTGCCCCACTGTTCTGACCTGAGGGAATGTAAACTGCCTGAGGTGTGACAACACTGGATAGCTAGTTCCCACACTAGAAGTGCCAACCAGCACAGGAGACGAGACTTAGCCCTCCATGCTTGTTGACATACCATATTACTGTGGTAGTGTCTTTAAAACACCTGGAGAGGCCCCGGTGAGAATACAGGGTGAAGTGCTTTAAGAGCCAGCAGAAGAGCTCTCATCTCTTTGACACTGATATGGTCTTACCTTTGTTGAGGTGATCAAGGACCCTGCACCTTTAAAAGCCGAAGGATGCTCCCTATACCAGATCTGAAGCATCTGTGAACAGCTCCTGGGAGGGAAGAGGAGGTTGAAGTGGGTGCCCCAGATTGAAAGCTAACTGCTGAACTCATCACTAAAATTCCAGCTTGATGCATGGAAGAGGAGGAACTACAAAGTCGATGGGATGACAATGGTGAAGCCAAACTGACTTTAAAAACACTGAAGTTTTCTTGTGGAGTTTGGCAAAAAGGAGCACAGGAATGGTAGATGCCATATAACCTAGCACTTTCCGAAACACCTTGACTGTTGAGACCAGAGGAAGAAGGGACTGACAGAAGGAAACAACAATTATTGCCTTGGGAGAAGGCAGGGATGCCAGCACTGGAATAGTCTGGATCCAAAATACATGATTCTGAGGAGGAGTCAGAAAGGACTTTTGGAAATTTATAGTGAACCTCAAGCTTTACAAGAGAGACATGGCAAAGTGAAGATGCTGCAGTATAATCTCTGGAGAGGATACCTGAAGAAGGTAGTCTAAGCAACGAAAGACCTGTATTCTCCTTAGCCTGCAAAAAGCAATCACAGGAGCGAGGCATTTGGTGAATACCCTTGGGGCAATAGAAAGGCCAAAGCAGAGACCTGAAAATGCCAGGAGGCAGTAGAGAAACATAAAACTTCAAGAAAAGGGGATGAATAGGGATGTGAAGATGAGCATCCATGAGAATTCAGAGAAACTAGAAAAAAAGCCTGAGGAAGCAGCAGAGGGAACAAAGTCTGAAGGAACAACATCCGAAAGGAAGGGACATTCAGAAAGTTGTTTAGATGAGAAAGATCCAGAATGGGTCTCCAAGTACCTTCTTTTCTGAGAACCAAGAACATTCTGAAGTAAAACCCCTTTCCCCCCTTAGAGAAGTCTGTGGTCACTATGGCCGTTGGCTGAGGGGGAGAAAAAGGCTGTCCTTGCAGAATTTGTTCCAGTAATCGTTGTAGAAGTTGCATATGGTATCTGGCCAGGGGTACAAGAGTTATTGATGCTGCCATGGAGCCCAATGTTAGGAGGATTAGTTTCACTGGCACTTTTTTCTTGCCGATTATGCTCACAACTTGTAACTGAATTGTCCATAGTCTTTGTGGAGGAAGAGAGGCTATGGTGGTCTTTGTATTTAAAATAGCACCTATGAATTCTAGGACTTGGGTTGGCTCTAGGTGACATTTTTCGTAGTTGACCGTTATTCCCAAGAAGGACCATGTTTGAAGAACCTTTTGTCTGGCTTCTACAAGTTGATGCATGGTCGTGGCAGTGAGCAGCCAGTCATCTAGGTATGGAAAACACTCTGAATCTGTGCATTCTCAAGTGACGTGATACTACTGCCATGCACTTTGTGAACACCCTGGAGGCTGTGGTCACCCAGAAGCATAAGAATCTTCTGGATCGCCTGTGGATTTTTATGCGATAGTACACATCTTTGACATCTATGGAGCACATCCAGTTGTCCTTTTCCAGGAATGGAAGAATGGACTGAACCGTGACCATCCGGAATTTGGTTCGACAAACCAATTTGTTCAGTTTGTTGAGATCTAGAATATGTCTCCAGTCCCCTGTCTTTTTTGCATAAAAAGAATCTTGAGTAAATTCCAGATCCTATCTGGTCGGGGGGGGGGGGGGGGGGGGGCTCTTAGAAAACTTGCTTTTCTACAGGCTTTTGTATTTCTAGAGCTGCTTTATCCCTTTCACTGGGTGGAATATCCGGGATTTTTTTTTTTAAGAGGATGGGGTTAGTGAGAAGAAAATAATATAACCACTGGACATAATTCCCTGCACCTATTTGTCTGATTTCATCTGTAGCCATGCTCTCTGGTGCAGGGAAAAGCGACCCAGACTGCCTCCACAGGAAGACACTCATGCCTACTTTCAGGAGCGCTGGAAAGGTTTACCAAAGAACGAATCTTGGAAACCTTGGTTCCACTGATCCCCTCTGCTGCAAGGGCAGTGTCTACCACTGGAACCCTCCCCCCTGCCCCAGTGGGAGCTGTCACTACGTGCGCCGGGAAAGGACCCTTGGGACTTTCTGAACCAATTTTTTGCACCAGTGCACTGGTTCCTCGAAAAGGGCCTCTGAGGAGTAGAAAAATGCATCCCCACTGTAGAAAGTGTCTTTCTGTCCTTTTCACACCTAGTGAGTGTGTCTTTAACTTTGGGCCCACACGAGGACGTGTCGTCAAAGGGAGCTTTGATGAACGTAGACTTGAAGGGTTCCGCAAAGTCACACAAATGCATCCAGGTGCAAATCCTTAAGGTTAAGGCTGAACAGATGACTCTAGTGATTCCTTCGGCTGCATGAGAAATGATCCTCATGGACGGGTTGGAATTGGTGGGTAGGGTGGCCAACTGAGAAGTTAGTGTTCAAAACCTTGTCAGAAATGTCTCCTGAAAGGGTATCTGAAAGTTCCTTAATCAGATCCCTTTGCAGCCTTGCAAAATGTGCCAGGTAATTCAAAGACCGTAAGGAAAAGGTCGATGAAGCAGACACTCTCTTCCCTATCCTATCCATTGTCCTAGACTCTCTGTTAGCAGGATGAATAGAGGAACTTTCTTCTGCCAGTTCCTTTTTGATGGCTGCTGCCATGAACATGTCATCTGCTGGTAAACATTTGGTCTACAAGGGTTTGTCCAAGTGGGCAGTTATGATCTTGTCTGGTCTCCGGGATATTGGCTCAATAGAATCAGTGGCATTCCACACCCGCTGAGGAATCAATTCAATGAGCTCATCAGCGAGCGGAGTCACCCAGGAGGTAGATGGTCAGGTATCAAAAGCCCACAGGTACACAAGTCTTCAGATGTAGGATTGTTGGACTACCAACCCTCTCGCAGTTTCAAGATTTCCAGGATGTCTCCAAATGCAACAAAGTCAAGGAGCTGATCATGAGGATCCTTCGCCTTCCTTGAAATCCGTGTCTTCAGTGTATGATTCTTCAGGGAATCAATATGTTTTCTCATACATTTTCTCTTCTGATGAACCTCCTCTATGGGATGCTCTGGGGAGATATCGGAACAGGACATTCCTAAATGTGGGTGTTCTTGAGGCCTTGACATCCACTGTCCAGCTGGATGGAATGAATGAGACTCTGGTGCAAGGAGTGGCTTGGAAAACTGCTCCAAGTGGGGTGGAACTGACTGTTGTCTTGGGACAGGCAAGGCCCTCTTCACTGCCTCAAAGCTGATCTGTCTACACAGCAGGAAGGGAGTCCAGGCCTGAAAAAGCAGAACTTGGCACCACAGTCTCGTCCTGCCTAGGGTAGATGCCTCCAGAGACAGAAGCCATAACAGAGTTGATCTGCGCCAAGGCTCTGAGGAGAAGAGATGACTCTGAAAAAATTTGGGTTGACTCTCACTCCTCGGAACCGACAGTACAGGTATGGCTTTGGGAGGTCTCCGGATCCAAGCCAGCCAGAGAACTCAAGGACACCATCGGCATTGATAAAAACCAAGCTTCGAAACTAAGACAGTCAGTGCTGGCCAACTCGGAACCAAGGGCTCTGAACTTACCTGAGAAGTCAGAGGAGGAAATGTGTCTAGAGAGGTGAAAGTGGAAGGATCCTGACCCATCGGGGTGGGAGGCCTAGAAGAACCAGTAACTTCTTGTGCCCAGAATATCTTCCTCAACACCCTTTCCACCTCTTTTTCAGTGCAACTTCTGGAAGAATGGGTGGATTTTGATAGAGAAGGATGATGGTTCTTTGATAGAGAAGGAAAGGGGAAGGCAACCTATCTGGGAAAGGGTCAATGGATAGAAAATATCTGGATCTAGGCACTGTAATGAATTTCTTATTCAGTACCGATGAAGATTGTGCCGAAGGAGTAGTCTTTCCTGAAGATGGTACCGAAGAAACTGTAGATACCGTTGGTTGAGTTGCTGGTTTTGACGAAACAGGTGGAACAGACAACTTAGACTTTTTAATTGTCAGAGCTGACAATGGTATTGGCACCAGCAAACTCCTTTTCTTTGCCTCTAAAGACTTGAAAGACAAGGTCAAGAAGGCCGGACTTGACTAAGAAGTTCTTGATTTGTGTTCAGATGGAAAGTTGGATGACGACCCAGTGATGGCCTCACCGAATAATGAGGGTAACAGCCTCTTCAGAATCAGTTTGTGTTTACACTCCACCAGAGCCCGATGGCAAAAAGAATGACAGATGGAGCAGTCTTCCTGTAAATGGAGGGGCTCCTAGCCAGAAACAGTGCTGGCCTGAAAAGGGGATCTTATGGGAGCACTGCACACATCTTTTAAAGCCAGCAGGGGTTTTCTCTTTCTCTCTGTTCTTCTCTGCCACAGTTAAAAGGGATGGCAGAAAAGCCACAGTCTGCACATACACACGGATGTGCGCGTGTGCACGCACACACAAACACAAATGTACACGTCAGATAGAAAAAAAGAAAGACTTTTTTTCTTTGAATATAATTATAGATGAAAAGAGGGAGGATACCAACAATGGCAAAAAGGGACTACTGAAGGGAAGAGGGTAAAGTACTAACAGTAGTAGTTAAGTACACAGATACAAAACAAAAGGAAGGTAAACAGCAAAAAGGGTTGCAATAGACACAGAAAGGCAAGATTTGACTAAAAACAGGAAGAGAACACTATAAAGAAGATTTTGGAACGCTCAAGAGCAGGCAAAACCTATGTCTGAAGCTTATAGCGGCAAACGAGATCTGAGGTAATGCATTGTGGGTAAAGGGGGAAGCTCGAGAGTTTTTGGCTGCCACAAGCTTTAGCAAGTGGCAGAGTCTGTTTCTGCCAGATCAGAGCCAAACCCATCCACTGAGGATAAAATGAAAAATTGATAACTTCATATTCTGAAGTTATCTGTTGCCAGATGTGGAGGGATATGGAAAGCCTGAGAGACAAGGGAATGGGAGAAAATATATCAGATGTAGGCAGATTTGTCCTGAAAAGGGGGCTTTTGAGTTTCAGAAGTCTGTGGGTTTATCAACAAAAATACACTTCGGAACCCACTTCCTCTTAGAAGGCTCATGAGATTACCTATGCACAAATTCAAACTTAGGATAGCTTCTCTGAAATTTGGGTATGGGAGAAAAAAGATTTGTTTAAGATCCTGCATCACTTTACTTATGTCTTGTAGAGTCTTAAACAAGTCAGCAGCAGCCATACCAAAGAGATTCTGATTGTCCAAAGGAGCATCTAGAAGCTTGGCCTTAATAGCAGGTAAAGCCTGAGATGAAGCAAAGAGTACCTCCTCAAAACAGAACCAGAAGTAGCAGCTGCATCATAACTACATTTCGTGGACATTTGGGCAACCAAAGAAGTCTTTTCTTCACAGTCAGAAAGGTCAGACCCCCCCCCCCACGTTGTGACAAAAGAGTAAAGACAAACCTGGTCATATTACTCTGGTAATTCATGGCCCTGAAGGCCAGGGTGGCAGAAGTGTACACTTTTTTCCCCAATATGTCCAGAAGGAAGGAGTTTGAAAGAGGGCAAAAGCTTGGATGGCTTGCCTGCAGATAGACAGACAACAGCTGGGTCTGAAGAGGAACATTTGTAGAGCTACTTAAAAACTTCAGACACTTTATAAAAATGGTCAGGCTTCTTAGGGGCCACAAGCTGGAAATCAGAAGCTGAAGAAGCTGCTGCAAATGTATCGAACAAGGCATCCAACATAAGGGCAGCAGAAAGTTTAGAGGACTCCATCTGCAGCAACTCATACCACCTCTTCCGAAGTGAAGGGTGTTCAGACCAGTGTTAAACTGCAGCATTTGGACTGGCAGCAAAGAAGCTCTGAGCATTCCGTGTACACCACCTTTATGTCCTGCACCTGGGCAGGATGCACACACCTGATGTATTATGCTGGGAGGATGTAAAAGCTTGGGTTTACTGGCTGGATGTTGCACTATCCTGCCAGGAGATTCAACAGCTGATGAATACTGCAACAGTGATATGGAAGGACATCTCTTGATGGCAATATGGGACCAGCTACAGTCTGGTTATACACCTCAGGGTTAAATGCCTGGAAAGATTCTGACAGTCTGTCCTAGCAGCATCTGATAGGGTGCTGGGGCGGAGGGTAAGAATCCCTCAAAACGTTTAGATGACAGAGCAGTTGTATGATATTACCTTATGAAAATGTGGCTCCACATGTTCCTAGAAGTTTTACCTCACCTGTAGTATTCAGCAGGATTCCCCCCTCACCTTGTTTCCTCCACTTGGTTATCAAGGCACCTGCAGAAAAGGTAGACTATTTTCAACTAAATGGAAACACTAGGCAGAAATTACATCACTCCTGTCTATAAAACTTGTTTGTGATGGCATCATGCAGAAGCCCACCAATGATGAGCCTAAGGAAATCTGGAAGCTGCTTCAGAATTTTGGTCACATAGTCAATTTAAAGGGAATGAATCAAAATCCCAGGGCTTTCTCTTAGGGGTCTCTCAACACTTAACTGGTGATAGATCTGTCTATCTCAATGCCCTTATCTTTCCCGAGGTGTCCAAGAGCTGTACTAGGCCAGTCATAAATTCTTTAGTAGTTACTAGGTCCACTGAGGAGCCTAGCCCAAATTCCCAGTTGGCTGTAAGCACCGTCTGGTTAACAGACTTGCTCAAGGTTACATAGTGGGCAAATAAGGGCTGAAGGAATCAAACCCTGTAGCACAGAAACCACATCTCACAGTCTTAATCCTCTGTGCCAGCAGTCAGGTAGCAGATGTGCAAAAATTCTTCACACTATGGAGGGTTTTACAAATGAAGACTCTCACAAAGACTACAGGTCTAAATGGAAGCCAACGGACCAACATTTTTTCAGTGAAAACAATTATTCTCAAGTTGCTTCACGCCTTAATGACCATCATGACGTACCCTTCTGTTCAGACTGTGAAGAGATGGGGACAGCTGACTAAATACTGCTGGACACCCTCTAAGGCAAATGGTAGAGCAGTTCTTGAGGGTGGGAGAGGGGTGTGGCGTGGGGGTGCTGCACTTCCCAGGCTTAAAACCTTACATGTAAGCATCTAATATTCATATTTTCACTCTGGGGTTTGCCTACATACAACCCAGCGGAAAGACCATAATGAATCTGCCTGGGGGGCAGGGGCCAGAAAGAGAAAGTACAGTTATGTACACTTACCATAAACGTAGATGTTTGAGTGTACTCACTGTTGCAGTCATCACATTTGGGTTATCCCGATCCCTCCCAGGGTAGCCCTCCGCTGGCCCGAATACCAGAGACTTAGTATTTCTACGTCGGTTGCTGTAGCTTGAGGACTGACATCAGGTCATCAGTAGTATAAAGTAAGGCAGCTGACGCCATTACATCAGTTTTTCTTGCCCTAACCTGTCAAGAGCCCCAAAGTAGGAGGCCAGGTTCTTGTGGAAGAACCACACCAGTGCAAAATACATACCAATATATCCCTTGTAAGGAAAGGAGAACAACAAGGAAGAATGGTAATAAAAGGAGAAAGAGAATAAAGGGGGGTGGAGGGAGGGAGAGAAACCAGGCCTGCAACAGTGAATACACCCGAACATCTACATTTATGGTAAGTATACACAACTGTACTATGGTCTTCGTGTTTCACTGTTGCAGTCATCACATTTGGGTAGATTCCCAAAGCTGAAGAAATGGGTGGAGGCAGTCAAGGAAAAGTACAGTTTTATACCTACCATAAATGTAGATGTTAAGAGTGTAAACACTGCTGCAGTCATTACACTTGGGTTATCCTGCCGTCAGGCGGTTCCCCAGTCTGCCTGAGTTCCAAAGTATTGGTCCGGCGTCGGTTGCTGTCGCCTCCTCCCTGACGTTAGTGCGATAAGGGTATATAAGATACAGCCAACATTTTCTTCAGTGTTTTTTGCCCCAGATGTCAGGTGCCTCCAAATAGGTAGGCAATTCAAATTGCTAGTAAAGTATACATAAGAAAATCAAACAACAATTTTCAGTTACCAGCAAATACTCCCCATAGGTAGTAAAGGGTAGAAGACATAGGTACGTACCAGCAAGTAAGAGGGGAAGGAGGGAAGGTAACCTGGACTGCAGCAGTGTTTACACTCGAACGTCTACATTTATGGTAGGTACAAAACTGTACTATGTTCATCGTGTTACACTACTGCCGTCATTACACTTGGGTGGAATCCCAAAGCTGAGGTAGGGTGGACAGTTCTATAAGGCATTAGGGGTGGCTATAAGGCCCTGCAGCACAGCAGTGGCAAAGCCAGCTCTGGATTTGGAGTATAAAGGCAAATGGTAATGCTTGGTGAAGGTATGCACAGAACTCCATGTTGCTGCTTCCAAAATATCCTTGGTAGGTACTCTTCTGAGGTAGGCAGTTGAAGTGGCTATTGCCCTGGTGGAGTGAGATCTAATGCTGCTAGGTACAGGTTTCCCATGGTGTGTATAGCAGAAATGTATACAATGTCCTATCCATTTAGAAATAGTCTGTTTTGAAATGGCTTTTCCCTGTGCTCCTGCAGCATATGCTACCAATAATTGCTCAGATTTTCTGAAAGCTTTGGTTTTGTCCAAGTAGAAGCGTAACTGCCTGTGAATGTCCAGCAGTAGTCTCTCCCCTTTATTCTGTGGTTTTGGATAAAAAAAAGTTGGCAAGTGAATAGTTTGGTTTAGAGCCACACTTGATACCACCTTTGGCATAAACGTAGGGTTAGTTCTTAAAGACAGCCTGTACTGGTGGAAAATGAGGAAAGGTTCCACTGCCATTAGTGCCTGTAATTCTGAAACTCTTCGTGCTGATGTTATTGCCAGGAGCAGAGCAGTTTTCCAAGAGATATATTTTAATTCTGTTGTATTAGCTGGCTCAAAAGGAGGTAAAGTTAATTTTTCCAAAACAAAGCTGAGGTCCCAAGTTGGAGTAGGTGCTCTACGGGGCAGTCTTATGTTTTTAGCCCCTCTGAGGTACTGTTTGAGCAAAGGATTAGAGAAAATTGGTGGATCCGTGTTGTAATGAGCAGAAATGGCAGAGGTGTGAATCTTGATGGATGAAAAGGAGAGGCCCTTGTCCAGCATCTCAGTTAAATATTGTAGAATCTGCTGAATGTTTGGGACAAGAGGGTCAAGACCGTGAGCCTGGTTCCAGGCACAGAATCTCTTCCATTTATCCAAATAGGCTTTCCTGGTACTGGGCCTTCTGGTCTCCAGAATGACATCCATAACAGCTTTGGAGAGAGGCATTGCTTGCTTGACTAAGGAATTTTCCATGCAGCTAGGTTTAAGGTCTTTGGCTGGCTGTGAAGTATCTGATTGTTGTGCTGAGTCAGCAAATGAGAGATTTGAGGCAAAATCCAGGGTGGTTCTTGTGCTAAGTTCTTTAAGACTGTGTACTAGTGCTGGCGTGGCCAGTCTGGTGCGATCAGGATCATCTTTGTCTCTTCTTGCCTGGCTTTTACGAGTACCTGTGGAAGGAGAGGTAGAGGTTGGAAAAGTACAGTTTTGTACCTACCATAAATGTAGATGTCCGAAAGACATGCAACTGCAGTCATAACATGTGGGTTGTCCTGCCTCAGGCAGCCCTCGGTCAGCCGGATTCCAAAGTCTGGGTCCGACGTCGGCTGATGTCGGATTTCTCTCCGACGTCAGAGCGGCTGGAGTACATAAGCATCAGCCGACGCCATTTTCTTCAGTGTTTCTTGCCCCAGATGCCAGGTGCCCTCCAAGGAAGGCTGTAATCAAATTGGAAGACAAAAACAGGATTCCAAACAAATAAATGAGCAATAAAACAAATACACCATAACAGATATCCCCAGCTAAGAGTAACAGGGATAGGAGTGGACCCTAGGCATAGAGGGGTATGGAGGGAGGGAAAATCCGACTGCAGTTGCATTACATCTACATTTATGGTAGGTACAAAACTGTACTATGTCCTTCAAGAATGCAACTGCAGTCATAACATGTGGGAAGAATACCATAGCTTAGCTGGGGGAGGAGGTATGCTCTAGGAAAGAGATGGTGTGGCAATCAAGCCCTGCAGGACTGCCGAAGCAAAGCCTGCTCTGGATCTGGAGTATAGAGGGAGATTGTAGTGTTTGGAGAATGTATGCACGGAGCTCCATGTAGCAGCTTCTAGAATGTCCTTGGTAGGCACCCCTCTTAAGAATGCTGTAGAGGTGGCTGTAGCTCTGGTGGAATGTGGTCTGACATTGGCTGGAACAGTCTTTCCATGAAAGGAATAACAGAATCGGATGCAATGTCCAATCCATTTAGAAATAGTCTGTTTTGAAATAGCTTTTCCTTGGACTGCAGGGGCGTAAGCTACAAAAAGTTGTTCAGACTTCCTACTGGCCTTGGTTCTATCCAGGTAGTATCGAAGTTGTCTGTGAATGTCCAAGGTTTGCAACAGTCTTTCCCCCTTATTCTCAGGATTGGGGAAGAAAGCAGGCAGATGAATGGCTTGATTTAAAGAAACCCTAGATACCACCTTTGGCATAAAAGTAGGGTTGGTCCTTAATGAAACTCTGTCTCTATGAAAAATAATAAAGGGTGGTATTGCCATTAGGGCCTGTAGCTCCGAAACCCTTCTTGCTGAGGTAATTGCCAACAGGAAAGCTGTCTTCCATGAGAGAAATTGCAAGTCAACTGAAGCTGCTGGCTCAAATGGAGGTAGAGTCAGTTTTTCTAAGACAAAATTGAGGTCCCAGGCTGGCACTGGGGCCTTTCTTGGTGGCTTAATGTTCTTGATTCCCCTGAGGAATTGTCTTAGTAAGGGGTGAGAAAAAACAGGAGGATCAGTGCTGTATCTAGCTGAAATAGCAGATGCATGTATCTTTATGGAAGAATATGAGAGGCCCTTCTTTAACATATCTGCTAAATATTCCAAGATGAGTGGGATGTTCAACAATGATGCATCATGTCCCTTGCTGGTATTCCAATTGCTGAATCTTTTCCACTTTGCTAAGTAAACCTTTCTGGTGGATGGTCTTCGAGCCTCTGTTAGTATCCGCTGAACTTCCTTGGAGAGAGATAAGCTGAAGTTATTTATGGGATCTCCCAGGCTGTTAGCTGCAGTGTCTGAAGATTTGGATGCAGTGTCTCGAAATTGTGTTGAGTCAAAAGTAGAGGCCACTGGGGGAGGGCCCACCTCCTGGTGTGACATATGCTCCGTAGTAGTGGGTACCAGTGTTGTCTTGGCCAATCCGGAGCGAATATGATTCCCTTGGGCTTCTCTGCTTTGATCTTTAGTAATACTGAGGTCATCAGTGGCAGAGGTGGGAATGCATAGATTGCTAGGGAGTTCCAGTTGAATGAGAGGGCATCTATTTTCCAAGCTTTTGGATGGTATGTCCTTGTGCAAAATTTTGGTAGAAGATGGTTGAGGTGAGAGGCAAATAGGTCCACTTCTGGCTTGCCCCATGTCGAAGTGAGTTGTCTGAAGGCCTTCGGATGTAACCTCCACTCGTGTGGATCTGTGAAATTCCTGCTTAGGCTGTCCGCCAACACATTGTCTTTTCCTGGAACAAACTGGGATTGTAACTGGATGTTTAGGCTCAGTGATTTCTCCCAAAGCTGCATTGTCAGTCTGCAAAGGGGGTAAGAGTGGGTGCCCCCCTGCTTGTTTATGTACCACATTCACAGTGGTGTTGTCTGTCCGTATCATTAAATGGCCTTGCTGGAGTTGGTGTTGAAAAGCCTCGATGGCATGCATTACTGCCAGCATTTCCTTTTGGTTTATATGCAGATGTGTTTCCTTTGGAGACCATTGTCCTTGTATACACCTGCCTTCCATGTGTGCCCCCATCCAAGGTCTGAGGCGTCTGTAGTCATGGTCTGTGTTATCTGTGGTTTCTTGAATGACATACCTGTGTTTTCCTGGCTCACCGAGGCCCACCATAGGAATTCCTTTTGTAGGCATGGAATGAGTGGTATGATTGTCTCCAAGTTGTTGCTGTGTTGAGACCAAATGCTTTTTAGGTACCATTGAAGCTTTCTCATGTGTAGTTTTGCTAACGGAACCAGTAGAATGCAGGATGCCATGTAACCCAGGGCCTGTAGGAATCTCCTTGCAGTCATCTGGGTGAGTTCTGCTAAACCTTTGAAGTAATGAGTTAACTTCTCTTGCTTGTCTTCTGTCAGGTAAGCCATCTGAGAGGCTGTGTCTAGTTTGGCTCCTAAGAAGATTATTTGCTGGGATGGCTGCAGTCTTGACTTTTGGAAGTTGACTGTGTATCCCAGAGCTTGAAGTAATCGTATGACATAATCCAGGTTTTTTGTCAAAAGCAATTTGTCGTCCGCTTGTATGAGGCAGTCGTCCAGGTACGGGTAAATTTGTATACCCTGGAGCCTGCAATGAGCAATTACTGAAGCCAGGCATTTTGTAAATACTCTGGGCGCAGTAGATAAGCCAAATGGCAATGCTGAGAATTGATAATGCTCTGGCCCTGCAAGAAATCTGAGGTATCTTCTGCAGCAGTGTCTGATAGGGACATGTAGGTATGCCTCCTTGAGGTCAAGAGTAATCAGCCACGACTCCTTGCCCAGCATGGGAAGGAGTTGCTGTAGAGTCAGCATTTTGAACTTTGGTACTATGAGAAAGGTGTTTAATGCGGACAAGTCCAGTATTGGTCTCCATTGAGATTCTTTTCTTGGAACAAGGAACAGTCTTGAGTAAAACCCCTGGTCTTGTTCTTGTTGTGGAACTCTTTCTATTGCTTTCATTCGAGTCAGCAGAGTGATTTGCTTGATAGCCTCTGCCCAATGATTTTGTGGTAGGTTTGGCATGCCTTGTTTTCTTGATAAGGTATGAAAATGAAACCTGTACCCTCGGTCTATAATGTCCAAAATCCATTTGTCCTTTGTCAGTCTGTGCCAGTTTTCTGCAAACAGAGATAATTTCCCGCCCAAGGGAGCTTCTAGTTGTTCCCTGGTAGGCGGTAGTAGAGGAAAGTCATTGAGTTTGTGGTTGTTGGGCAGGTGAAACCCCTGCGTCACTTCTTTGGTTTCCTGGCTGCCATTGTCGTCCCCTGTAAGGGCCTCTGCATTGGCCTCTTCCTCGGCCACGTCTGTTCTTACCCCTTTGAAACTTTTCTGGATTAGGAAAGGACCAGTTTTTTGAAGGCCAATTCCTACTGAATCTGGGGGGTTGAACCTGGAGGAAATCTTTCACAGTCTGAACTGATTTTGCTTTTTCTTCGATGGTCTTTAACACATCCTTAGCATTTGCACCAAAAAGCTTGTTCTTTTCCAAAGGTGCATCCAGAAGTTTTGCTTTTACATGATCTGGTAGAGGTTGATCTTTTAACCAAGCATGTCTACGAATCACTGTCCCTGTCATAGGCTGCCCTACATGAAGCTTCCAGTGCATCATATCCACACTGCAGGAAGTGATTGCTTACTTGCCGAGTGTTATGTACAGCTTCCTGCAAAGTCTTCCTGTCTAAAGGATCAGGAGAAGCTAATGTTTTTTGTAAATCTTCTAAGAGATAATCCTGATATTGTAACATATGAAAAAGGCAATTTAAAGCTCTCATAGATAAGGTAGTGGATGTGTAAACCTTTTTGCCCCATCTCTCTAATGACCTAGCTTCCCTGTTGGAGGGCAAAGGATTTTTTGAGGTGGAGGCTGAAACTCCTTTAGGCCCCTGTGAAATAGTTTCCAAATCAGCAGTATGGGCCCTGAATAAATGGGAATGAGTTTCTGGGACCCTGTAATACCTGTCTGGCTTGGCTGGAGCAGGAGGAAGAGAATCAGGGGTAGCACTAGAGTCAGAATACAAATCATCCAGAACATCAAGTACAGGAGGAATAGCTAAGGGCCTGTGCAAGGTGTTTCCTAGAATCAGAATATTCTTGACCTTGCCACTTGAAATGTTCCCTCATGGTGTGCAGAACTTCCCCAAAAGAAATATCCTCAGGAGGGGAGGCCGAAGGGATGGAATCTTCTGCATCCGAGTCCTCATAGGTCTGGAAAAGCTCTTCCTGGCTATCAGAGTGGACAGAGCCCTCAGAATCTTCATCAGAAGGAGTAGGGTCAGAGGGTTCAACCCGGGGCCTTTTATCAGGAGGAGGCTGGGATGCTCTCTCAGGATGGGCCTGTGAACCTCTAATCATAGAAATTAAATCAGCAGCCATGGACATAATTTGTGTCTCCGGAGTCGGCTGAGGTAAGGATTTAGAAGTAATATGCTTTGTTTTGCTGGCTGCCTTAGCCCTAGTGTAGGCCTTAATAGACATGGTCATAGGGGGCCTGGCAGCTCCACGTGCAGGAGTGACCTTGTCTACAGCAATGGTCTCGGGCATTTCCTCGGTTTCGGTATCCGGAGGAAAATCTATAACTGGTGTCGGAGTAATGTCTGGAATCGGAGTCATTGGTAATGCGGTGTCTTCGGTTCGGAGCGGTGGAGAGACCGTCTCAGAGGGAACCGGAGCACTCGCGCTAGGTTTTGGTGTGGAGTTGGTGGTAGACGCGGGCCGAGGATGTCGGTCCCGGTCTTTTCGCTTTTTGGGAATTTGCGATGTCGGAAGATCCGACGGCATGGTGTAAGCAAAATTATCGCCGAAAAAATCTTCAGCGAACTCCGCCCGGCACCTGAGAGTGCGCTTGTTGAAGCGAGCACAGGCTGAGACGTCGTGGTCTGGGCCCAGGCAAGGGAGGCAGTAAGAGTGGAAATCCTTATGAGGTATTTGTTTACCACAAAAAAGACAATTGTTAACTTTTTCAGTAATTTCTGACATCGGCTGAGGCAAGAAAAGGTCCCCAACGGGGTACTTAGCTTTTTTGATGACTTCGGTATTGTAGAATACAGGAGCTGACCGACCGGCACTTGCGAACTGCTTCTGCTTCGGGCACTGCGCGGCAAGAAAGACTGAAGAAAATGGCGTCGGCTGATGCTTATGTACTCCAGCTGCTCTGACGTTGGAGAGAAATGCGACATCAGCCGACGTCGGACCCAGACTTTGGAATCCGGCCGACCGAGGGCTGCCTGAGGCAGGACAACCCACATGTTATGACTGCAGTTGCATTCTTGAAGGACATGCGTATATACTTGCAGGTTTTTCCAGCTGAATGAGAGGGCATCCACTTTCCATGCTTGTGGATGGTAACTCCTTGTGAAGAATTTCTGTAGCTGGCAGTTCATTGGGGATGCAAACAGATCTATGTCCGGGGTCCACTATTTTTGTGTTATCATTCTGAATATTTGTGGATTCAATTCCCATTCGTGGGGATCCATGAGGTTTCTGCTTAAGTCATCTGCCAGTGTGTTTTTCTCTCCTGGCAGGAATTGTGCTTGCAGATGAACTTGGTAGTCTAGAGCTGTGTTCCACAAGGTCATGGCTTGTCTGCAGAGGGGTTAGGAGTGTGTGCCCCCTTGCTTGTTTATGTACCACATAACTGTGGTGTTGTCTCTGTCTTTAGTAATAGTTGTCCTGGATGCAGCAGGTCCTTGAAAGCTATAAGGGCATTTTGTACAGCTAGCATCTCTTTTTGATTGATGTGAAGATGCCTTTGTTCTGCGGTCCACTCGCACTGAATACATTTTCCTGCCATGTGTGCTCCCCAGGCATAATCCGATGCATCTGTTGTCAGTCTTTGGCTGGCTGTGGATTGAATAAAAGGCTGTCCCTTGTTGAGGTGACAAGCTTGAGCCCACCATCGAAACTCCTGTTGAAGGCAAGGAATTAGCGGTATAACGGTTTCCAAACTTTGACAGTGTTGAGACCATACACTCTTTAGGTACCATTGTAGTTTCCAAATATGCAGTCTGGCATATGGAATTAGTAGTATGCAAGATGCCATGTAACCCAAGGCCTGCAGAATTTTTCTTGCAGGGAGTTGGGTCTTTGTTGCCATCAATTGAAAGTATTTAGTCAGTTGTCCTTGCTTGTCTGGCGTGAGATAAGCCATCTGGGCCCCTGTGTTCAAGCTGGCACCCAGGAATATTATCTCTTGTGAGGGCACTAGTTTTGATTTCTTTTCGTTTACTGTGTACCCCAGGCAACTTAACTTTTTTACGAACACCAGATGCTTTAGAAGAATGTCCTTGCTCTCTGCTTGAATCAGGCAGTCGTCCAGGTACGGATAAATTTGAATTCCTTTCTGTCTGCAAAATGCAATTACTGGTGCCAGGCACTTTGTGAAGACCCTGGGCGCAGTAGATAAGCCAAAGGGCAGTGCTGAGAATTGATAGTGCATTGAACCAGCTATGAATCTGAGGTATCTTCTGCAGTTTTGTCTGACATGGACATGCAGGTATGCCTCCTTGAGGTCCAAGGTCACGAGCCAAGCTTTCTTGCCCAGCATGGGAAGAAGCTGCTGTAGTGTCAACATTTTGAATTTCAGAACATCCAGGTAAGTGTTTAGAGAAGAAAGATCCAGAATGGGCCTCCAGGCTTTGTCCTTTCTGGGAACCAGAAAGAGTCTCGAGTAAAATCCTTGTCCTTGCTCCTGTGGTGGTACCTTTTGAATAGCTCTCTCTAATTTGTTTTTGAGCCTCTGCCCATTGATTTGGTGGCAGAGTTGGCATTCCTTTTAACCTTGGCAGAGTGTGAAAGTGGAACCTGTAACCTTGAGATACAATGTTGAGAACCCATTTGTCTTTGGTGATCCAATGCCAATTGTGATAGAAAAGAGCCAGTTTTCCTCCTAAGGGGGCTGCCAAGAGAGAGCTGTTTGGCAGCTGTAGTGGGAAGTCATTGAGGCTGCTTTTTATATGGTTGGGGCCTGTCTTCCCCTTCTTTCTGGCCTGGTTCACCCCATTGTCGAGGCCTGTAAGGACCTTGTGGTTGACCTCTACCTCTTGGACGTCTGTATCTGCCCCTTTGAGGTCTGGCTGTAACTGGAAAGGACCAATTATTTGTTGGCCAATTTCTGCTAAATCGGGGAGGCTGAACCTGTAAGAAATCCTTCACCGTTTGCATAGATTTTGCCTTATCCTCCACCTTCTTTAATACCTCTTCTGCCTTAACTCCAAATAACACATCCCGCTGCAAAGGTGCATCCAATAATTTTGCTTTAACATGATCTGGTAACGTATGTTCTTTTAACCAAGCATGTCTTCTAATGACTGAGCCTGTAACTGCTGCTCTACAGGAGGCCTCTAAAGAATCAAAACCACATTGCAAAGTATGTTTTCCCACTTGTTCAGCTGCATGCAATAAATCCGGCATTTCTTTAAAATTAGGAGGATCTGAATCTGGAAGCATTTTTTTTGTTTCAACTGACACATCAAAAATTGCTGACATTTTAGCATGTGAAACTGGCAATTTAAGGCTCTCATTGCTAAAGTTGCAGACGTATATACTTTCTTTCCCCATCTGTCTAATGCTCTAGAATCTCTGTCAGAGGGAACTGGGTTTTTTGCTGATGAGGCTTTAATCCCTTTGGGTCCCTGAGAAATAGTTTCAGGGTCAGCAACAGGACTTTTATACAGAAATTTGTGAGAGTCAGGGACTCTGTAATATCTATCAGGTTTAACTGGGGCTGGAGGTAAGGAGTCAGGATTTAAGCTGAATTCAGTATACACATCATCCACAATGTCTAACACTGGTGGAATAGCAAGGGGTCTGTGTTGAGGTAATAAAAGGAAGTTTCTGAGCCTTTTCTTGGATTCTGAGTAATCCTGGCCTTCCCAATGGAAATGCTCCCTCATGGTATGTAAGGTTTCCCCAAAGGAGTAGTCCTCAGGCGGAGAGGCTGATGGAACTGATTCCTCAGCATCAGAATCCTCATAAGGGGGTAAAGAATATCCTAGGTCTGAGGATGAATCTGAGGAAATGGACACCTGGTCGGATGATTCACAGTCTGCATCCTGTCTGGACCTTTTATCAGGTGGGGGGGTGGGACCCCCTGATCAGGGTGATTAGGTCTTTGGCCATTTTGAGCATTTGTTTCTTAGGCATGGAGGCCTGTCCTGGAGAATGCTGAATTTGTTTCTTTGTTTTTAACGGAGGCTTAGACTTAGCAGAGGGTTTAATGCTTAACTTAGTAGGTCTGAAAACACCCTCTGAAGCTGTGGATTGCTCAGCTACTTCGGATCCATCTGAAGGGTTAGTTTCGGTAGGCTGAAAAACTTGTGCATCCGAAAGTCCAGCAGTTCCACGTGGGATTCGGAGGCGGCCTGTGGTTCTGCAGAAGTGGTCGTCAGGGGCTGCGAAGGTGCCTCGGTGAAAACCGGAGAACCAGCGATGGCCTAGAAGAGGCCTTGTCGTCAGTTTTGGGCCTCGGATGCCTGTCCTTGTCTTTGCCCTTTTTATGTATTCTGGTCGTCGGAAGTTCCGACGGCATGGCGTAATTGAATTTTCTGCCAAAATAATGTCGGGCAAAATCAAACCCACGTTTAATAGTGCGCTTGTTAAACCTAGCACAAAACCGACAACCAGTGACATCGTGGTGTGGGCCTAGGCATGGGATACAACAAGAATGGAAATCCTTATGAGGTATTTGCTTCCCACAGTTCTAACTTTTACTGACATCGGTCCGAGGCAAGAAAAAGTTTCCCCAACGGGGTACTTGGCATTGTAGAAGACTTCGGTTCTGGATTCGGAATAAAAATCTCAGGAGTCGGCCGACCGGCACTTGCGAACTGCTTTTGCTTCGGGCACCGCACGGCAAGAAAGACTGAAGAAAATGGCGTTGGCTGCATCTTATATACCCCTGTCGCACTGACGTCAGGGAGGAGGCGACAGCAACCGATCAACCGATGCCGGACCAAGACTTTGGAACTCAGGCCGACTGGGGAACCGCCTGACGGCAGGATAACCCAAGTGTAATGACTGCAGCAGTGTAACACGATGAACATCTAGGGGCTGGCTAGGATGCCCTGCAAGACTGCAAAAGCAAAACCTGCCCTGGACTTGGAGAAGAGAGGCAGGAGGTAATGCTTGGTAAAAGTGTGAACAGATGCCCAGGTGGCAACCTCCAGGATGTCCCTGGTGGTGACTCCTCTGAGGAAAGCTGCAGAGGTGGAGGCTGCTCTGGTGGAGTGTGTCCTGACCTCCTTGGGGGGAGGCTTTCCATGCTGTTTATAGCAGAAATGGATGCAGTGTGCTATTCATTTGAAAATGGTTTGCTTGGAGATGACTTTGCCTTCTGCCCCTGTAGCAAAGCTAACCAGCAACTGATCAGACTTTCCGAAGGATTTAGTCCTGTCCAGATAGAATCTGAGCTGTCTGTGCACATCTAGAGAGTGAAGAATCCTTTTCCTCTTGTTCTGGGGATTAAGAAAGACGGTGAACAAATGAATGATTGGTTGACAGCCACACTGGACACCACCTTGGGCATGAAGGATGGGTTAGTTGTGAGGGATACCTTGTTTGCATGGAAGATGATGAAGGGTTCCCCAGCCATGAGTGCTTGCAGCTCAGAGACTCTGCTGGCTGAAGTGACGGCCAGAAGGACTGCCGTCTTCCAGGAGAGAAATGTTATCTCTGCAGAAGAAGCTGGTTCAAAAGGGGGCAGGGTGAGCTTTTCCAAGAGCTCCCTGGTGCAGAATTTGCTGAGCCGATGGTTGGTGTGGGAGGCAAAGAGGTCAACCTTCGGGGTTCCCATTTCTGAGTTATTAGGGTGAAGGTACTTCTGTTTAGTTACCACTTGTGTGTGTCCAGAAGATTTCTGCTTAATTGGTCTGCCAGCGAGTTGAGAGAGCCTGGTAGGAATTGTTCTAACAGGTGTAGTTGCATGGAGGAAGCTGTGAGCCAAAGGGTCATGGCCAGCCTGTATGCACCTGCCTTCCAGGTGTGCACACCAAGTGTAGTCTGATACGTCTGTGGTGAGGGTCTGGGCGGCAGGGGGTGGGGAGAAGGGCAGTCCCTTGCTGTGGGAGCATGCTGTTGCCCACCAAAGAAATTCCTTTCTGAGGCAAGGAATTACATGTAGAAGAGTTTCCAGGTCTTGAGAGTGTTGACACCAAAGGCTCTTTAGGTACCACTGAAGTTTCCTCATATGCAGTCTGGCATATGGAATGAGTAGTATGCTCGGGCGGCACAGTGGTGCAGTGGTTAACATTGTCACCTCACAGCAAGAGGTTCTCTGGTTCGATTCTCGGCTGGGGTGCCTTCTGTGTGGAGTTTGCATGTTCTCCCTGTGTTCGCGTGGGTTTCCTCCGGGTACTCCGGTTTCCTCCCACATTCCAAAGACATGCATCTGGAGCATTTCTCCCCGGGCCTCCGCTGAAAACAGGCTCTGTGGAACCTAGTCGGACTTTCCCGGTCAACAAATGATAAATAAATAAAATAAAAATAATAAAAAATAGTATGCAAGATGCCATGAGCCCCAAAGCTTGCAGGATCTTCCTTGCAGACAGCTGGGGCCTGCTGGATAGTTGAGAGAAGTAGGCTGTCAGGAAAATTTCTCTGGTGTAAGGTATGCCATCTGGGATGCTATGTCCAGACTTCCTCCCAGGAAGATTATCCTTTGGGTGGGCACCTGTTTGAATTTCTTTTTGTTGACTGTGTACCCTAGGGAGGTTAGTAGGGTCTTTACAAAGGCCAGGTGCTTGAGCAGCTTTTCCTGGCTGTTTGCCTGAATAAGGCAGCCATCTAAGTATGGGTAAATTTGAATATTTCTTTGCCTGCAAAAGGCAATGGCAGGAGCCAGACATTTTGTGAAAACTAGTAGATAAGCCAAAAGGAAGCGCAGAGAACGCAAAGTGTTGAGATCCTGCCCTGAAGCGGAGGTATTTCCTGCACGATTCCCTGACAGGAATGTGGAGGTAGGCTTCTTTTAGATCTAGGGTGGCTAGTCAAGAATCCTTGGATGGGTAGTAGCTGCTGGAGGGTGAGCATTTTGAATTTTGGGATCACCAGGAAGGTGTTTAGAATGGATAGAGCAAGGATGGGGTGCCAGGTGCCCTCTTTTCTGGGCACCAGAAAAAGTCTGGAGTAGAAGACTTGGCTTATCTGTTCTGCAGGAACATGCTCTATTGCCCTCATAGAGAGCAGGGAAAGGATGTGCTTTTGAGCCTCTGCACACTGATTTGGTGGTAGATCTGGGAACCCTTTTGGATTGAAAGGGTGTGGAAGGAAAATTTGTATACTACTGAGACACAATGTTCAGAACCCATTGGTCCTTGGTAATGGTGGCCCAGGTACTTCAGTGAAAGGAGAGATTTTCTCCTAGGGGTAAGTGAAGGTGGGTGGGGGTGGGATCATTGTGAGTTCTTACCATAAGGGATGTGGCTAAGAACTCCCTGGTTTTGAAGTGGAGGTAGTCCACTGCTTAGATCTCTGCATTCCCTAGGGCTGCTGTCGGGGGGGGGGGTCTGTTTCCATGGTGCCTAGGCTGGGCCGGTTTACTCGGAGCTGGAAAGGACCAGTGCTAGGAGGGACAATGCCTGCTGAACCTAGGGGGCTGGACATGTAAGAAATTCTTAACTGTTTGCATAAATTTTGCTTTTTCTTCCATCTTTTTAAGACCTCTTCTGGCTTAGTGCCAAATAAGCTATCTTTGTGCAAGGGGGCATCCAACAATTTAGATTTGACATGGTCTGGCAGGGGTTGTTCCTTAAGCCATGCATGTGTTCTAATGACAGATCCAGTGACTGCTGCCCTGCAAGAAGCTTCTAGGGCGTCAAAACCACAGTGCAAAGTGTGTTTAGTTACTTGACTTGCAGAATACGTTAAGTCTTGTAAATCTTTAGATTTTGCCCAAGCAGGAAAGGAGGACATTTTTTTGTTTAAGGAGTTCCAAGGTATGTTGCTGAAATTTCAGCATATGGAACGGACAATTTATGCCCTGATAGCAAGAGTAGCTGAGGTGTATACTTTTTTACCCCATCTGTCTAATGCTCGGGAATCCCTGTCTGAGGGGGTGGGATTCGTAGCAGAGATTGCTTTAATCTCTTTTGGCCCTTGATTAATGACCTCAGGGTCAGCTGTTGGATTTTTAAAAAGATATTTGTGTGAGTCGGGGACTCTATAGTACCTGTCTAGTTTTCTGGAAGCAGGAGGGTAGGGCATCAGGAGTCCAGCTGGATTCAAGGAAAACATAATTCACAACATCCAGGACTAGGGGGATGGCCAAGGGTCTGTGTTGCAGAAGATCTAGGAATTCCTTGAGTCTCTTTTTAGACTTGAGGGTAGTCCTGACTCTCCCACTGGAAATGCTCACTTAAAGTATGCAAGGTTTCCTCAAAAGTGGGAACCCTTTTGGATTGAAAGGGTGTGGAAGGAAAATTTGTATACTACTGAGACACAATGTTCAGAACCCATTGGTCCTTGGTAATGGTGGCCCAGGTACTTCAGTGAAAGGAGAGATTTTCTCCTAGGGGTAAGTGAAGGTGGGTGGGGGTGGGGTCATTGTGAGTTCTTACCATAAGGGATGTGGCTAAGAACTCCCTGGTTTTGAAGTGGAGGTAGTCCACTGCTTAGATCTCTGCATTCCCTAGGGCTGCTGTCGGGGGGGGGGGGGGTCTGTTTCCATGGTGCCTAGGCTGGGCCGGTTTACTCGGAGCTGGAAAGGACCAGTGCTAGGAGGGACAATGCCTGCTGAACCTAGGGGGCTGGACATGTAAGAAATTCTTAACTGTTTGCATAAATTTTGCTTTTTCTTCCATCTTTTTAAGACCTCTTCTGGCTTAGTGCCAAATAAGCTATCTTTGTGCAAGGGGGCATCCAACAATTTAGATTTGACATGGTCTGGCAGGGGTTGTTCCTTAAGCCATGCATGTGTTCTAATGACAGATCCAGTGACTGCTGCCCTGCAAGAAGCTTCTAGGGCGTCAAAACCACAGTGCAAAGTGTGTTTAGTTACTTGACTTGCAGAATACGTTAAGTCTTGTAAATCTTTAGATTTTGCCCAAGCAGGAAAGGAGGACATTTTTTTGTTTAAGGAGTTCCAAGGTATGTTGCTGAAATTTCAGCATATGGAACGGACAATTTATGCCCTGATAGCAAGAGTAGCTGAGGTGTATACTTTTTTACCCCATCTGTCTAATGCTCGGGAATCCCTGTCTGAGGGGGTGGGATTCGTAGCAGAGATTGCTTTAATCTCTTTTGGCCCTTGAGGAATGACCTCAGGGTCAGCTGTTGGATTTTTAAAAAGATATTTGTGTGAGTCGGGGACTCTATAGTACCTGTCTAGTTTTCTGGAAGCAGGAGTGTAGGGCATCAGGAGTCCAGCTGGATTCAAGGAAAACATAATTCACAACATCCAGGACTAGGGGGATGGCCAAGGGTCTGTGTTGCAGAAGATCTAGGAATTCCTTGAGTCTCTTTTTAGACTTGAGGGTAGTCCTGACTCTCCCACTGGAAATGCTCACTTAAAGTATGCAAGGTTTCCTCAAAGAAAAATCCTCTGGGGGAGAGGCTGAAGGAATGGAGTCCTCTGCATCAGAATCCTCACAAGTGGAGAGGGGTTGCATGTCTTCATAGTCAGATGGATCAGATTCATCTGACTCTTGCTCAGACAAAACTACAGGGGACAGATCTATTTTCCTTTTTGAGGGGGTAGCTTGGCTTCCCCTGATCAGCATGAAAAGGTCTGCCGCCATTTTAAGCATTTGAGACTGAGGTAAGGTAACAGGTGCCGGAGAGTGGGTTGGTTTCTTGGGTGTGGTTTGAACCCTGGCCTAAGAAACTCGGTCGCTTTTGAAAGAACTGTAGTTGCGAAAGACGTCGGTTTGCGTCGGGATTTGGTAGTGCGAAGGACTTCCTCGGAAGCCAGTGCCTGCTCAGCGGCTCCAGACCCATCCAAGGTAGAGACGACCGCAGGATCCTTAGTCGAAGAAGAGTTTTGTGGCATACCGGAACCCTGGCAGGGATAGGGATAACACAAATGTGATGACTGCAACAGTGAAACATGTAGAACATCTATAGACTGAGATGTTGATAAACAGTTATGTTCTTACCGTAACGTTCCACCTGTGTTGTCTATCTTCATTCATTCATGACAGATGGGTTCTGTTTCATCTTGGCTGTTATACCAAGCTTGCACCAGCTAATAAAACTCTCAAGCTCAGGCTCTACAATGCCTCTCTTCCCATTACCTCAGATCGAGTTTGCCTTTCAGTTAAGAAAATACAGAAGCCCTGTCTGAGGTAGAACTCTATAAAAACCCCAAGCCTAGGTTCAAACCTCCAGGAGTCTGTTGGAGGGGGGCAGGAGGGTGGGATGTCAAGAATGAATGAAGATCGACAACACAGATGGAACATTATGGTAAGAACATAACTTCTTTAACTTGATGTTGTCAATCTTCATTCAGTCTCGACAGATGAGTCCCCAGCTACTTTAGACCCTGGGTGGCCCTAAGGAAGGATATTTCTGAGCACCACAGAGCCAAAGGATGCTCTTCCCTGGAGACCATGTCTAATTTGTAATGAGTGATAAAAGTATGTGTGGTAGCCCAAGTTGCGGCTACACATATAAAGGCTCTGGAATGGAAGACTGCTAAGTGGAATTGTAGATGACAGCTTGAGTTTATTTTGATTGTATATAAAAATGATGCAGTCTCAACCATTTTGACAAGGTGATTTTCAAAACAGGTCTGCCAAATCTAGTACCTGAGAAGGATACGAATAGTTGGCCTGATTTTCTGGAGGATTTTGTTCTGTCTAAGTAAAAATGTAATAGTCTGTGGACATCCAAGAGGTGTAAGCAGTACTCTCCTTTGTAAAATTAGAAAATAAGACTGGCAACTCAATGGTCTGGTTGATATTGGACTCTGATACCACTTTTGGTAGAAAGGTGGGATTGGTTCTGAGTGATGCTCTTTCTTTGTGGAAGATGACATATGGATAATTTACACACAGAGCCTGTAACTCAAATTCTCCTAGCAGACGTGATTGCTACTAAGAACAGAGTTTTCCAAGATAAAACTTGAGGTCATAAGTGGCTGCTGGCTCAAAAGGTTGTCAAACGAAACATTGTAAGACTAAGGTCAAATCCCATGGTGCTATCGGATCCTTGAAAGAAGGCTTTAAATGCAAAGTGCCTTTTAAGAAAAACTTTGCACAGATGATGAGACATCAATGAATGATCCTCAAAACAGTTGTGAAAATTTGAAATGGCAGCTAGGTGTACCTTAATTTTAGACGTAGAGGCTCCCATTTGAAATAAAGTGGCTAAGTATTCCAAGACCTTATCAACTGGTGCCGAAAAGGGATCAATGTAATTTGTACAAGCCCAAATTGAGAATATTTTCCATTTGCTAAGATAATGTTTCCTGGTGGACAGTTTATGTGAAGCCAGAAGTATGTTCTGCACTGGAGAGGACAAATTATATTGCCTAGCAATTAATGGAATTGGAGAAACCAAGCTGTCAGCTTGAGATTTTGAAGATTGGGATGCACCAGGCCCCGACGGTGAGACAGCAGGTCTGGAGCTGGAGCTGGATCTAGTCCATGGGCGGTGAACCAGATGAGGCCAAAGAAAAGGAAACCAGACTTGAGAAGGCCAATAAAATGCAATGAGAATCACTGCTTCTCAACCATTGGGTTTCCTAATGAAACTGGGGGATGAGTGGGATTGGGGGAAAGGCATACTGAAGTCCATTGGCCAGTCAAGAAGTGCATCTCTTGGGGACTCCCCACGAGGGGGGAATTATGGCAAAGTAGTTGCTGCATTTGTGATTTATGGGAGAGGTGAACAGATTGCAGCAAGGCTGACCCCATGGAAGAAAGATCTTCATCGCTACGCCGACATTGAGTGACCATTCGCGAGGCAGGAGGATACACCTGCTCAGTTTGTCCGCAATCAAGCTGGAGTTCCCCGGGATATGCATTGCTATCAGAAAGAGGTTGTAGGCAATTGCCCACTGCCAAACATTCAGGGCTTCCTGACAAAGTGGATAGGATATGGTTCCCCCCGGTTTGTTGATATACCAGACTAATACAGCTGCAGTCATAACAGATGGGTTCTCCTGCCGTCAGGCGGGTCCTCGGTCGGCCGAATTCCAAAGTCTAGGTCCGGCGTCAGTTGTTGTCGCTTCTTCCCTGACATCAGTGCGACAGGGGTATAAAGGAACCAGCCGACGCCATTTTCTTCAGTTTTTCTTGCCCCAGATGTCAGGTGCCCCCAGAAGGAAGGCAATACATAAATTTGTGTAATAAAACAATGCGATATAATCAAAATACAGTAGTTGCAAGCAAATACACCATAAATAAATACCCTAATCAGGTTGTATGAGGAGGTGTTAGCCAATAGGCCTGTCCCAAGAGGGGAAGGAGGGAGGGAAAATTAGAAGTTATGTTCTTACCATAACGTTCCATGTTAGTTGTCTTCTTCTCGCCTTTCTTGCTGGATGGGGTTCAGAGCCGATCCTCGGCTCCGACTCGGCCACTCTAAAAGCTCGAGAGTTGGTTCCACCGGCTCGAGGCTCCCCTTATATCCCACAATGCTAGGCGGTAATACCTCAGATCTCGTTTGTAAGCTAGGCCCAGCTAGGAGAAAAAAACAGAAACACTGGAAAGGGGAGAAACTACCTCTATAAAATGACAGAAGGAAGGTGACCTACAATCTGATGAGGGAATATATAAATAACACAGTATATACATATGCAAATAGAGGTGGTAGGAAAAGAAGGTCACAATCAAACTCCTCTAGGTCTGTTCAGGCTAGGGGGGGGAAGGAGGGTGGGACGCAAGAAAGAAGGCGAGAAGAAGACAACTAACATGGAACGTTATGGTAAGAACATAACTTCTAAATGTTAAGTTGTCCATCTCGCCTTCATTCTTGCTGGATGGGACCGCGTCCCTAGCACCTTGTCCCGGGTGGCCTATCGGAACAGACTCTTGAGTACAGTGGAACCAAAATTAGCTCTGTGTCTGGAAGCTAAGTCCAACTTATAATGAGAAATGAAAGTGTGAGGAGTAGCCCATGTAGCTGCCGCACAAATTGTATCAATAGGCAGCCTGTCTTGGAAAGCTATAGAAGTAGCCAAGGCTCTAGTTGAATGAGCCTTAGGTTTGTTCGGTAACTTTGGATGCCTAATCTCATACACAAAGGAAATCAAGGATGTAAGCCATCTGGAGAGTGATACTTTCGAAACTGGAAGGCCTTTTCTGCCTTCTGCATAAGAAACAAACAGTTGGTCAGCCTTTCTGGTCTGTTTGGTCCTATCCAAATAATACCTTAATTGTCGATGAACATCTAGCCAATGTAATTTCTGTTCAGACCTGTTAGAATAGTTAGGAAAAAACACAGGAAGGTCAATGTTTTGATTTAGGTTCGCCTGAGAGGCTACTTTGGGTAAGAAGGATGGGTTAGTCCTTAAGGATACCCTATCCTTGTGAAACAAAAGATAAGGGGATCGACTGCAGAGTGCATGAAGCTCTGAGACTCTTCTAGCCGAAGTAATGGCTACCAAAAAGAGTGTTTTCCAAGATAGCAATTTCATTGAACACGAAGCTGCAGGTTCAAAAGGGGGAAGAATCAAGGATGTGAGAACTAAGTTAAGGTCCCAAGAAGGAGGAGGGTTTCTAATAGGAGGCTTGAGAAGAAAAACTCCCTTCAAAAACGCTTTGCAAAGCTTGTGAGACATGATGGCAGAATCTGAGTTTCCAACATGAAAGTTATAAATAGCTGCCAATTGAATCTTAAGAGTAGATGGAGACGAACCTGCGTGGAATAGTTCGGCTAAGAAATCAAGGACCGTTTGAATGGGAGCAGTGAAAGGATCTATGTCCTTTCCTTGAGCCCAATAGGAGAAACGTTTCCACTTACTAAGATAAATCTTCCGAGTGGAAGATTTATGGGAAGCTATTAAAATATCTCGAACTGAGTGAGATATTTGAGGAAGCCTGGCTAAGGTTGGAATTGGAGGAACCAAGCAGTGAGGTTCAGAGAGGGTAGGGAGCGATGTAACTGACCCGACTGATGGGTCAAAAGATCTGGAACTAGGTCCAGATGCCAGGGTTGCTCCAACAGAAAATGGTGCAGAAAGGGGAACCAAACCTGTCGAGGCCAGTAAGGGGCAATGAGGATCAAAGAAGCCTTCTGAGCGATAGCTTTCTGTATCACTTGAGAAATTAGTGGGAAGGGAGGAAATGCATACAGAAGTCCCCGGGGCCAAACTTGGACTAGAGCGTCCCTGCTGGGATGGCCTGGTAGAGGAAAGAGGGTGAAATAATCTTTGCACTTGCTGTTTTGGGGAGTAGCAAAAAGGTTGCAGCAAGGCTGGCCCCACTTCAGAAAAATTTTCTCCAAGATTGCATTTTTCAGAGACCACTCGTGAGGCATGAGAATAGCTCTGCTCAATTTGTCCGCAATGAGATTGGACTTCCCGGGGAAGTGTGTTGCTATCAGAAACCGCTGAGAAGAAATCGCCCATTGCCACAGTCTAAGTGCTTCTCGACGTAGGGGGTAGGATCTGGTTCCGCCTTGTTTGTTGATATACCACACTACAGACATGTTGTCCGTCTGGATTGCTATCGTTCCCATCGGAAGAGAGTCTTGAAGGGCTTGCAACGCTAAAAGCACTGCTCTCATCTCTAGAACATTTATATGCAAGTGGCGTTCGTATGGTTGCCATATGCCCTGGACTGTCCTGCCCTGATAATGCCCCCCCACCCGATCAGGGAGGCGTCCGTTGTCAGAGTAGCAACCGGAGGGGAGGGACAAATGGTCTTCCTAGGAAGAGCTGGGGGGGAAGAAATCCACCAAAGAAGTTGATTCCTGCATGCTTGCGTTATCACAATGGTGTGGGACAACGGAAGTTGTTGGTATGACCATTGTGTGAAGAGCATCCATTGTAAGATTCTCATGTGAAATCTGGCTAATAGAACTAGAGGGATAGCAGCCGCCATAATCCCCAGTACTTTTAGGACTAATTTGACTTTGATTCTGTTGCTGTGGAAAAGAAGAGAGACTAATTTGTGTATGTCTGCTATCCTTTGGTCTGTGAGTCTACTTGAACATGCTGACTGTGTCTAGATTTGCGCCTATGAAGGTAATAGCACGACAAGGCGACAAAACAGACTTTTCGCAATTTATTGAGATACCTAGCTTTCGAAATATGCGAAAAGTGTAGTCTCTGGCAAGTAGTAGAAGATGCTTGGTGGGAGCTGTAAGGAGCCAGTCGTCTAAGTAAGGAAACACCTGGAATCCTTGACGTCTCAGGTGAGAGGCCACCACTGCCATGCATTTGGTAAACACCCGGGAGGCTGTGGTGAGTCCAAAGGGCAGGGCTCTGAATTGAAAGTGACTGGTTCCCAGCCTGAAGCGGAGGAATCTCCTGGAGCGTCTGTTTATTTTTATATGATAGTACGCATCCTGGAGTTCTATAGAGCACATCCAGTTTTCCTTTCCCAATAGGGGTAGGATGGATTGCAACGTGACCATCCGAAATCTTGTTTCTTGACAGACTTGTTCAAGATGCTGAGATCCAAAATGGGCCTCCAGTCCCCTGTTTTCTTTGGAACCAAAAAGAATTTGGAGTAGATTCCGGATCCTTGCTGGTCTGCTGGCACTGGCTGAATGGCTCTTTTTGCAAGCAACTTTGATATTTCTAACGCTGCTTGATCCCTTTGAGCGGGTGGAACATCTGGAAGGGACTTTTTTTGATTGAATTGGAATGCGAAAGAACGGAATGGAATAGCCTTCGGAAATGATGGACTGTACCCACTTGTCTTGAGTTAGAGATCGCCAGGCTTCTGGGTACAGTGATAATCTTCCCCCGACTGCCTCCGAAGGTGGACAGTCGGGCAACACCTCAGGGATGCTGGAAGGGCTTATCGGAAAAGGTTTCTCGATTGCCCTGGTTCTGCGGACCCCCCCTGCCTCTAGGCGGCGTCTACCATTATTGTTCCCCCTCTGCCTCTAGAGGGGAACCGACTCTGTGCGTCAGGCAAAGCCCCTTGAGATTGCTTGCGGAACCACATCTTTCCACTTTTCTGGCCTTTGGGGTAAGGCCTAGAAGGAGTAGAAAAACGGACTCCGACGGCAGAAAGAGTTTTGCCATCCGTCTCGCACCTTGTCAAGTTTTCCTTCACTTGAGGACCAAAAGGACGATCCATCAAACGGGAATTAGTGAAGGGCGTCTTAAAGGGATCCATAAAATTGCATAGCCGCATCCAGGCATGCCGGCGTAAGGCCACACCTGTACCTGCGGCTCTGCTCGCTCCATCAGCCGCATATGAAAGAAGGCGCATGGAGGAGTTAGCTATCGAATTGAGGGTTGCCAGCTGAGCGTTCATCTTATCCTGAAAACCCGCAGCTGTTGGATCCTTTAACATCTCACTCGCTTCCTTGATCAAGTCTCTTTGAAGACGAGTGAAATGACAGAGGTAGTTCAGCGAATGCATTGAAAAGGTCGCCGACGAAAACATCCGCTTCCCGTACCTGTCCATAGACCTAGATTCCTTGTTAAGAGGATGGACAGGCACTGAAGGATCAGCTAGTTCCTTCTTGGCGGCAGCAGCTACCACCATAGCATCCACAGAAACGCCTTTAGTCAAAAATTGTTTGTCTGCTGGTGCTGTAATAAACTTTGAAGGTCTCCTGGGGGTGGGGTCCACAGAGTCAGGAGCCATCCAAGCCTTTTTTGCTACCACCTGCATAAGGGGGTCAAAAGGGGGGGGGACACCCAGGAGGTGGAAGGGCGAGAGCCGAACGCCTCAAGATACACAGATTCATCCTCCGAAGGGTTAAGGGCTGGCCAATTCCCCCTCTGTTTTAGGATTTCCAGGATGTCTGCAAAGGAGACATCTTCAGAGGGGGAACGGGGGGAACCTTCAAAATCCTCTAAATCCGTGTCAGAGGTGACAGACTCAGGTGAGTCTATGTGCTTCCTCTTGCACTTTCGCTTCCTAGGGGGCTCTCCTGCCAATTCAGGAGAGGCCTCGGAAGAGGATGAAATCCCCACAGGGGATTCTTGAGGAGCTGGCTCTCTGCGGTCTGGGAAGAGGGAGTGAGTAGAAATTACCTGAGGCACCGAGGAGGGAGGGGTGGACGGAGCCGACTGTGGAGTTGAACCAGGTTCCAACACACTCCGCATCACCTCGAAAGCACCCCTGTCAGGCAGAGCCAGAGGTCTCCGCTCTGAAGAGCTGAAAACCTCCCTCGGCACCGACAGTGATGGCTCCGAGGCCGATTTCGGAGCCGAACTCACCAGCGCCGAAGCACTGAGAGGGAGAGCGGGGTCGGACAAGGGTCGATGCCACTCACCCCCTCGGAGCCGACGAGGGAAGTCTGGCGCCGAGATTCTTCCAATGAAGAAAACAGAGCAGACGACGGCGCCGAAGACAATTGTATCGGCTCCGACGCTGCCACAGTCTCGGGTCCGAAACGTCCCGGCTCCGAACTCAGAGTCGGAGGAGGAATAATTTGAGAAATGGGATTAAGCATCGACTGCTGAGTCGGGCTCTGAAGCATTTGGGCCAGTGCCTCAGACTTAAGAAGTCGACTCACTACCCTCTGAAGGTCATGGTCTGAAAGTCTCGACGACCTAGAGGAGTGAGATCTATGGCTCCGTTCAGACAGCAAGGGAGATGCTGGAGCCGAATGAACGGAGCCAAGAGACGGTGACCTAGACCTTTTCCTAGTTGTCGGTTCCGATAATTTCATCGGAGCCGACTCTGTGATTTCCAACACCTCGGCTCCGGCCGGAGCCAAGGGAACCGAAGAAATAAGAGTTCGAGTCTCATCGGCTCCAGCCGGAGCCGATGTTGTAGCAGACTTCGAAGCCTTAGGTGTCGATTCAGAAACTGGAGCCGACGACCTAGAAGGCTTGGAGGGTTTGCCCGAAGAACCAGTCGGGGGACCCTCAGGCTTTAATAAGCCTCGTAAAATAAGTTTATTTTTTCTTTCCTGCAGGACTCTAGGGCTGAAGCCATGGCATACAGCACAATAGTCCTGCAGGTGTAATGGTCCCAGGCAGTACACACAAGAAGTGTGACCGTCTGTCAGAGACATTTTCTGACAGCACGAGTCAAACTTCTTGAAGCCTGAGACCTTTGAATCCTTAGACATTTTTAAGGGAAAAAAGTGTAACCACCACACAACACAAACACACCAATTACACTATCCCCTTAAATTAACTAAAATTAAACTACTGAATTTAGTTAGTTTTTAAATCCCTACAAACACATACACTCCACTAGAAAGGGGATGGAAGGGCCCAAAGGCCTGAGGGAAGAACTAAAACGTTCTTGAGGAAAAAAGGGTGGATAAACAGGTGGGAAAGGGTCCGAATCCACTCACTAAGGGAAATAACAAGTAAAAAACTAAATTAAAGGGACTAAAATTAACTATAGATTAATCTATATTAACTGACCTGAAGCTGGTAGAAACCACACACCTCGATCGCTGTAGCGGCAAACGAGATCTGAGGTATTACCGCCTAGCATTGTGGGATATAAGGGGAGCCTCGAGCCGGTGGAACCAACTCTCGAGCTTTTAGAGTGGCCGAGTCGGAGCCGAGGATTGGCTCCGAACCCCATCCAGCAAGAATGAAGGCGAGATGGACAACTTAACATGTACAGTTTTGTACCTACCATAAATGTAGATGTCCGATAGATATGCAACTGCAGTCATAACATGTGGGTTGTCCTGCCTCATGCAGCCCTCGGTCGGCCGGATTCCAAAGTCTGGGTCCAACGTCGGCTGATGTCGCATTTCTCTCCGACGTCAGTGCGGCTGGAGTACATAAGCATCAGCCGACGCCATTTTCTTCAGTGTTTCTTGCCCCAGATGCCAGGTGCCCTCCAAGGAAGGCTGTAATCAATTTGGAAGGAGAAAAACAAATAAATAAGCAATAAACAGATACACCATAACAGATATCCCCAGCTAAGAAGAACAGGGATAGGAGTGGACCCAAGGCGTAGAGGGGTATGGAGGGAGGGAAAATCTGACTGCAGTTGCATATCTATCAGACATCTACATTTATGGTAGGTACAAAACTGTACTATGTCCTTCAAGAATGCAACTGCAGTCATAACATGTGGGTAGAATATTATAGCTTAGCTGGGGGAGGAGGAATGCTCTAGGAAAGAGATGGTGTGGCAATCAAACCCTGCAGGACTGCCGAAGCAAAGCCTGCTCTGGATCTGGAGTATAGAGGGAGATTGTCGTGTTTAGAGAATGTATGCACGGAGCTCCATGTAGCAGCTTCTAGAATGTCCTTTGTAGGCACCCCTCTTAAGAATGCTGTAGAGTTGGCTGTAGCTCTGGTGGAGTGTGGTCTGACATTGGCTGGAACAGTCTTCCCATGGAAGGAATAACAAAATCTGATGCAATGTCCAATCCATTTTGAAATAGTCTGTTTTGAAATTGCTTTTCCTTGTACTCCAGGGGCGTAAGCTACAAAAAGTTGATCAGACTTCCTACTGGTCTTGGTTCTATCCAGGTAGTAGCGAAGTTGTCTGTGAATGTCCAAGGTGTGTAACAGTCTTTCCCATTTGTTTTCAGGATTGGGGAAGAAAGCAGGTAGATGAATAGCTTGATTTAAAGAAACCCTAGATACCACCTTTGGCATAAAAGTAGGGTTGGTTCTTAAGGAGACTCTGTCTCGGTGAAAGATTATGAATGGTGGTATTGCCATTAGGGCCTGTAGTTCCGAAACCCTTCTTGCTGAGGTAATTGCCAACAGGAAAGCTGTCTTCCATGAGAGGAATTGTAAGTCCACTGAAGCTGCTGGTTCAAAAGGAGGTAGAGTTAGTTTTTCTAGAACAAAGTTGAGGTCCCAAGCTGGCACTGGAGCCCTTCTTGGTGGCTTAATGTTCTTGATTCCCCTAAGGAACTGCCTTAGCAAAGGATGTGAAAACACAGGTGGATCAGTGTTATATCTAGCTGAAATAGCTGAAGCATGTATCTTTATGGAAGAATATGAGAGTCCATTCTGAAGCATATCTGCCAAATATTCCAGGATGAGTGGGATGTTCAATAGTGATGCATCATGACCCTTGCTGGTGCTCCAAATGCTGAATCTCCTCCATTTTGCCAAATAAACCTTTCTATTGGATGGTCTTCGAGCTTCTGTTAGTATCCGCTGGACTTCCTTGGAGAGAGAAAGATTGAGGTTATTCATGGAATCTCCCAGGCTGTTAGCTGCAGTGTCTGAAGGTTTGGATGCACTGTTTTGAAGTTGTGCTGAGTCAAAAGTAGGGGCCATTGGGGAAGGACCCACTTCTTGTTGTGACATATGCTCCGTAGTAGCGGGTACCAGTGTTGTCTTGGCCAGTCTGGAGCTATTAGGATCCCTTTGGGTCTCTCTGCTTTGATCTTCAGTAGCACTGTGGTCATCAGTGGCAGAGGTGGGAATGCATATATTTTTAGGGAGTTCCAGTTGAATGAAAGAGCATCTATTTTCCAAGCTTGTGGATGGTATGTCCTTGAACAGAATTTTTGCAGATGATGGTTGAGGTGAGAGGCTAATAGGTCTACTTCTGGCCTGCCCCATATCGAGGTGAGTTGTGTGAAGATCCTTGGGTGTAAGCTCCACTCGTGAGGATCTATGAAAGTCCTGCTTAGGCTGTCTGCCAGCACATTGTCTTTGCCTGGAACAAACTGGGATTGTAAGTGTATGTTCAGGCTCAGTGATTTTTCCCAAAGATTCATTGTCAGTCTGTAAAGGGGGTAGGAATGGGTGCCCCCTTGCTTGTTTATGTACCACATCGCAGTGGTGTTGTCTGTCCGTATCAGTAAATGGCCTTGTTGAAGTTGTTGTCGAAAGGCCTCGATGGCATGCATTACTGCCAGCATTTCTTTTTGGTTTATATGCAGATGTGTTTCCTTTGGAGACCATTGTCCTTGTATGCATCTGCCTTCCATATGCGCCCCCCATCCAATGTCTGAGGCGTCTGTGGTCATGGTCTGTGTTATCTGAGGTTTTTTGAATGACATACCTGTGTTTGCCTGGCTTACCGAGGCCCACCATAGGAATTCCTTTTGTAGGCATGGAATGAGCGGTATGGTTGCCTCTAAGTTGTTGTTGTGCTGAGACCATAGACTTTTTAAGTACCACTGAAGTTTTCTCATGTGTAGTCTTGCTAATGGAACCAGGAGAATGCAGGATGCCATGTAACCCAGGGCCTGTAGGAATCTCCTTGCAGTTATCTGGGTGAGTTTTGCCAAACCCTTGAAATAATGAGTTAACTTCTCTTGCTTGTCTTCTGTCAGGTAAGCCATTTGAGAGGCTGTGTCCAGATTGGCTCCTAAGAAGGTTATTTGCTGGGATGGTTGAAGTCTTGACTTTTGAAAGTTGACTGTGTATCCCAGAGCCTGAAGTAATTGTATGACATAGTTCAGGTTTTTTGTCAACATCAGTTTGTCGTCCGCTTGTATAAGGCAGTCGTCCAGGTACGGGTAAATTTGGATCCCCTGGAGCCTGCAATGAGCAATTACTGAAGCCAGGCATTTTGTGAATACTCTGGGCGCAGTAGATAAGCCAAATGGCAATGCTGAGAATTGATAATGCTCTGGTCCTGCAAGAAATCTGAGGTATCTTCTGCAGCTGTGTCTGATAGGGACATGCAGGTATGCCTCCTTGAGGTCCAGAGTAATCAGTCAAGACCCCTTGCCCAGCATGGGAAGGAGTTGCTGTAGAGTCAGCATTTTGAACTTTGGTACTATGAGAAAAGTGTTTAATGCGGACAAGTCCAGTATTGGTCTCCATTGTGTTTCTTTTCTTGGCACAAGGAACAGTCTTGAGTAGAACCCCTGGCCTTGTTCTTGTTGTGGTACTCTTTCTATTGCTTTTATCTGAGCCAGAAGAGAAATTTGCTTGATAGCCTCTGCCCTCTGGTTTTGTGGTAGGTTTGGCATGCCCTTTTTTCTGGGTAAGGTGTGAAAATGGAACCTGTAACCTTGGTCTATAATGTCCAAAATCCATTTGTCTTTTGTCAATCTGTGCCAATTGTCTGAAAACAGAGATAATTTTCCGCCCAAGGGTGCCTCTGTTTGCTCCTTGGATGGCGGTTGTAGAGGAAAGTCATTGAGATTGTGTCTGAGGGGTGGGGGAGACCCCTGTGTCACTTTTTTGGTTTGCTGGCTGCCATTGTCGTCCCCTGTAAGAACCTCTGTATTGTCCTCTTCCTCGGTCACGCCTGTTTTTACCCCTTTGAAATTTTTCAGGGTTAGGAAAGGACCAGTTCTTTGAAGACCAATTCCTGCTGAATCTGGGGGGCTGAAAGTACAGTGTTGTACCTACCATAAATGTAGATGTCCGATAGGTATGCATCTGCAGTCCTAACATATGGGTTGTCCTGCCTCAGGCAGCCCTTGATCGGCGGATTCCAAAGTCTGGGTCTGGCCTCGGCTGATGTCGCACTTCACCCAACGTCATAGCTGCTGGGGTATAAAGGCATCAGCCGACGCCATTTTCCTCAGTGTTTCTTGCCCCAGATGCCAGGTGCCCTCTACGAAGGCTAAATTTGGATAAATGCAGATAATTCCAAACAGTAGAGAGCAAAATATATATATATATATATATATATATATATATATATATATATATATATATATATATATATATACAAACAAATACACCATAATAGATTCCCCCAGCTAGCTGAAAGAGGGGTAAGTACCCTAGGAATACCACAGAGGGGAAGGAGGGTGGGTAATCCTGACTGCAGATGCATACCTATCGGACATCTACATTTATGGTAGGTACAAAACTGTACTATGTCCTTCAAGGATGCATCTGCAGTCCTAACATATGGGTAGAATACCATAGCCAAACTGGGGGAGGAGGCACTAAGATAATGATGGTGTAGTTAAGATCCCTTGCAAAACAGCAGTTGCAAAACCTGCTCGGGATCTGGAGTATAAAGGAAGATTATAATGCTTGGCAAATGTATGCATGGAGCTCCAAGTAGCAGCTTCTAAAATGTCTTTGGTAGCCACTCCTCGTAGGAAAGCTGTAGTGGTGGCTGTAGCTCTTGTGGAGTGAGGCCTGATATTTTCAGGAGTTGTCTTTCCATGAAAAGAGTAGCAGAATCTAATGCAATTTCCTATCCATTTTGAGATTGTCTGTTTTGAAATGGCTTTTCCTTGCACTCCTGTTGCATATGCTACCAGAAGTTGGTCAGTTTTTCTGTTGACCTTAGTTCTGTCCAGATAGTAGCGCAATTGTCTGTGCACATCCAAGGTGTGTAGTAGTCTTCCCCCCCTGTTCTGTGGGTTGGGGATGAATGTAGGTAAATGAATAGCTTGGTTCAATGATACCCTGGAGACCACCTTTGGCATAAAAGTAGGATTAGTTCTCAGAGACACTCTATCGTGATGGAAGATAAGGAAAGGCTGGACTGCCATTAATGCCTGTAACTCAGATACCCTTCTTGCTGAAGTAATTGCTAGCAGGAATGCAGTTTTCCAAGATAAGTACTGTAAGTCTGCTGTTGCTGCTGGTTCAAAAGGGGGAAGTGTTAATTTTTCCAGCACAAAGTTGAGATCCCATGTAGGTAGAGGTGGTTTCCTTGGAGGCTTTACGTTTTTGATTCCTCTCAAGAACTGCCTGAGTAGAGGATGAGAGAAGACAGGAGGATCCATGCTGTACTCTGCTGAAATTGCTGATGCATGAATCTTAATGGAGGAGTAGGACAGGCCATTGTGGAACAGTTCTGCTAAGTATTCCAGGATGTGTGCCATGTTTGCCAATGAGACATTTTCTCCCTTTGCTGCACTCCAAATGAGGAATCTTTTCCATTTGGCTGAATATGTTTTCCTTGTGGAGGGTCTGCGAGCCTCCAGGATAATGTCCTTAACCCTCTGAGACAAATCTGGTTGATATTGTTTTATGCAATATTCCAAGCAGTTAGCTGCAGTGTTTTCAAGTTTGGATGCAGGGTCTTGTAGTTGTTCTGTGTTAGAAGTAATGGGCATAGAGGTAGAGGCCAGGAGTGTGCCCGAGACATGCTTCTCAGTAGCGGGTACCAATGTTGTCTTGGCCAGTCTGGAGCTATCAGGATTACCTTTGGCTGTTCCTCTCTGATCTTCAGTAGGACTTTGTACATCAAAGGAAGAGGTGGAAATGCATATGCTGTCAGGTTTTTCCAGCTGAAGGAAAGGGAGTCCACCCTCCAGGCAAGTGGGTGGTATACTCTTGAGCAGAATTTCTTCAATTGGTGGTTGTGTGGGGAGGCGAACAGGTCTATCTCTGGCATTCCTCATTTCTTTGTTATGGTTTTGAAGATATCTGGATGCATCATCCATTCGTGAGCATCCGTGGTAGTTCTGCTTAAGGTGTCTGCTAGTGAATTTTCTTTTCCTGGTACAAATATGGCCTGCAGTTGAATGTTGAGATTCAGGGCCAAATTCCACAGGTCCATTGCCATCCGGCACAAAGGGTATGAGTGTGTACCTCCCTGTTTGTTGATGTACCACATCACTGTGGTATTGTCCGTCCTTATCAGCAGGTGACCTTGTTGGAGGAATGGTCTGAATGCCTGGATTGCAGGTTTCACTGCCAGCATCTCCTTTAGATTTATGTGTAGATTCAGCTGGTTTTGGGACCATAGGCCTTGTATACACCTGTCTTCCATGTGCGCCCCCCAGCCTAGGTCTGAGGCGTCCGTGGTGATGGTCTGGCTTGGATGTGGTTTGTGGAAAGACAATCCTCTGTTTATCTGACAGGCCTGAGCCCACCACAGGAATTCTTTTTTCAGGCATGGAATAATTGGAATCTGGGCTTCCAGACTGTGCTTGTGTTGAGACCATACATTCCTTAGGTACCATTGAAACTTCCTCATATGCAGCCTGGCATGTGGGATCAATATTATGCAGGATGCCATGTAACCCAGGGCTTGCAGGACTTTCCTTGCAGTAAGCTGAGTTTGTGCTGTTAATGCCATGAAATAGACTGGTAGTTGCTTTTGTTTTTCCTCTGTGAGAAAAGCCATCTGAGTTGTTGTATCCAGTTCTGCACCCAAAAATGTTATCCTTTGGGATGGTACTAGCCTTGACTTTTGAATGTTGACTGTGTATCCCAAGGCTTGCAACAGTTGTATGACATTGGCCAAATTCTTTGTTAATTTTGTCTTGTTGTCCGCTTGTATTAGGCAGTCGTCCAGGTACGGGTAAATTTGAATTCCCTGAAGCCTGCAATGAGCAATTACTGATGCCAGGCATTTCGTGAATACTCTGGCAGTAGATAAGCCAAAGGGCAATGCTGAGAATTGATAATGCTCTGATCCTGCAAGAAATCTGAGGTGTCTTCTGCAATCTGGTCGATAGAGGCGTGCAGGTATGCCTCCTTGAGATCTAGAGTCACCAGCCAAGACTCCTTGCCCAACATGGGAAGAAGTTGCTGGAGGGTCAGCATTTTGAATTTTGGAACAATGAGGTATGTGTTCAGTGTGGACAAGTCGAGAATAGGTCTCCATTGATTTTCTTTTCTTGGTACAAGGAATAGTCTGGAGTAAAATCCTTGGCCTTGTTCCATAGATGGTACCTTTTCTATTGCTCTCATCCTTAGTAAGTTGATGATTTGTTTTAGAGCCTCTGTTTTTTGACTTGGTGGAAGGTTTGGCATTCCTCTCTTTTTTGGTAGAGTGTGGAAGTGAAACCTGTAGCCCTTGTCTATTGTTTGTAAAGTCCATTTGTCTCCTGTAATGCAATGCCAGTTGTCTGAAAATAAGGCTAGCTTTCCGCCCAAGGGTGCTTCCAGTTGTTCCCTGGTAGGCGGAATCAGAGCCAAGTCATTGTGTCTGTCCTGTGGAAGTGGTTGTAGTTGTAGCTGTAGCTGTGGCAGCACTTCTCTGGTTGGCAGGTTGCCACTGACGACCCCTGTAGGCACCCCTAGATTGACCTCTGCCTCTTGGGCGTCTATTTCTGCCTCTCTGTGCTCTGGAGGTGTCTGGAAAGGACCAATTCTTCGAAGGCCAATTTCTGCTAAACCTCGGTGGTTGGACCTGCAAAAAATCCTTGACTGTTTGGACAGATTTTGCTTTTTCTTCCACTTTCTTTAGAACCTCCTGTGCAGGGGAGCCAAACAAACTTTGTTTCTCCATAGGAGCATCTAGGAGTTTTGACTTAACATGGTCTGGTAATGATTGCTCTTTTAACCAGGCATGCCTTCGAATCACTGCTCCAGTCATAGCTGATCTAAAAGAAGCCTCCAGTGCATCATAGCCACATTTTAAAAAATGATTACTGACCTGCTGAGAGTTATGTACCAAATCCTGAAGGGACTTACAGTCTATAGGTTCAGGAGAGGATAGTTTTTTATTTAGCTGGTCTAACAAAAATTCCTGGTACTGAATCATGTGAAATTGACAGTTTAAGGCCCTGGCCGAAAGAGTAGCAGATGTATAAACCTTTTTACCCCATCTCTCTAATGCTCTAGATTCCCTTTCAGAGGGAAGAGGGTTTTTGGCAGAGGCAGCTGCAACACCTTTAGGGCCCTGAGAAATGGTTTCTGGGTCTGCAACATGAGCCTTATACAAGTGGTAGTGAGTGTCCGGGACCCTGTAATATCGGTCAGGTTTGGCAGGGGCCGGAGGGAGAGAGTCAGGGGCAGTACTGGCATCATTATATGCATCATCAACAACTGATAGTACAGGAGGTATGGCTAAAGGCCTATGCTGTGGTAAATGTAAAAAAGTCCTTAGCCTTTTCCTTGAATCTGAAAAATCATGTCCCTGCCATTGAAAGTGTTCCCTCATAGAATGTAGGGTTTCCCCAAAAGAAAATTCTTCAGGAGGGGAAGCAGAAGGAATGGAGTCTTCTGCCTCAGAATCCTCATAAGGTGAATATGGGCCTTCCTGATGGTCAGAAATATCTGATCCATCCGAGGAATAGTCTGTAGACAGAGGTTCAGGGTTTCAGTCCTAGGCCTCTTATCTGGAGGAGGTTGAGAGCCCCTGTCTGGGTGAGGTTGGGATCCCCTGATCAAAGAAATGAGATCCTGAGCCAGGCTGAGTATCTGGGAACTAGAGGTAGGCCTGTGAGAGGGAGTTTTTGTAGGCAAAGTCTTAGAAATTTTGGCTGCTTTAGCCCTGGAAAAGGCCTTGATAGACATAGAAGCAGGGGGACTAGCAGCCCCACGTGCAGGAGTAGAGATGTCTAAAGGAATAGTGTCTGACAAATCCTGGGTGCCTGCTTGGGCAGCAGTAATTTCTGTAGCCGATTCAGCCATGGCCTGTGTGGCCTCGGTTATCGGTGGCATGCTTTCGGCCGAAGGGAGAACCGAGGACTCTGTTGCAGCCGAAACCGAGACACTCGCGGTTGGCCTAACCGTGGTTTCAGCCGAAACCGCGGGCCGCGAGTGTCGGTCCTTTTCCTTGTGCTTTTTAGCTAATTGTGTATTCGGAGTCTCCGACGGCATTTTATATGCAAAAGCGGGACCAAAAAACTCTTCGGCAAACTCCGACCGACGTCTAAGCGTCCGTCGGTTGAAGGAAGCACAGGCTAGACAAGCTGATACGTCGTGGTCTGGGCCTAAACAAGGAAGACAGTAAGAGTGGAAATCCTTATGAGGTATTTGTTTCCCACAAGTTAAACAATTATTTACTTTGTCTGACATCGGCTGAGGCAAGAAGTCTTCGGTAGTAGAAATCTCTGGATCTGACCGACCGGCACTTGCGAACAGCTTCTGCTTCGGGCACCGCGCGGCAAGAAAGACTGAGGAAAATGGCGTCGGCTGATGCCTTTATACCCCAGCAGCTATGACGTCGGGTGAAGTGCGACATCAGCCGAGGCCAGACCCAGACTTTGGAATCCGGCCGACCAAAGGGCTGCCTGAGGCAGGACAACCCATATGTTAGGACTGCAGATGCATCCTTGAAGGACATCCTGGAGGAAATCTTTGACCGTCTGAACTGATTTTGCTTTTTCCTCGATGGACTTTAACACATCTTTAGCATTAGCACCAAAAAGCTTGTCCTTTTCCAAGGGTGCATCCAGAAGTTTTGCCTTAACCTGATCTGGTAAAGGTTGTTCTTTTAACCATGCATGTCTACGAATGACTGCCCCTGTCATAGCTGCCCTACATGAAGCTTCCAATGCATCATATCCACACTGCCGAAAGTGATTGCTGACTTGCTGTGAGTTATGTACAGCTTCCTGCAAAGACTTCCTGTCTAAAGGGTCAGGAGAGGCCAAAGTTTTCTGTAAATCATCTAACAGGTAATCCTGATATTGCAACATATGAAAAAGGCAATTCAAAGCTCTCATAGATAAAGTGGTGGAGGTGTACACCTTTTTCCCCCATCTCTCTAATGACCTAGCTTCCCTGTTGGAAGGCGAGGGATTTTTAGAAGTGGAAGCTGAAACACCTTTAGGTCCCTGAGAAATAGTTTCTAAATCCACAGTATGGGCCCTGAACAAATGGGGATGTGTGTCTGGGACCCTGTAATATCTGTCTGGTTTGGCTGGTGCAGGAGGAAGGGAATCAGGGGTAACACTGGAGTCAGAATATAGATCATCCAAAACATCAAGCACAGGAGGAATAGCTAGGGGCCTGTGCTGGGGCTTTTTAAGGAAGGTTCGAAGGCGCTTTCTGGAATCAGAATATTCCTGGCCTTGCCACTTGAAATGTTCCCTCACGGTATGCAGAACTTCCCCAAAAGAAATATCCTCAGGAGGGAGGCGAAGGATGGAATCCTCTGCATCCGAGTCCTCATAGGTCTGAAAGAGGTCTTCCTGTCCCTCGGAGTGGATAGAGTCCTCAGAGTCTTCATCTGTAGGGATAGGTTCAGAGGGATCAACCCGGGGCCTCTTATCTGGAGGAGGCTGGGATGCTCTCTCAGGATGGGCCTGTGAACCTCTAATCATGGAAATTAAGTCTGCAGCCATAGACATGATTTGTTTCTCAGGAGTAGTTTGAGGCAAGGTTTTTGCTGTAAGGTGCTTAGTCTTGCTGGCTGCCTTAGCCCAAGTGTAGGCCTTAATAGACATGGCCATAGGAGGCCTGGCAGCTCCACGTGCAGGAGTGACCTTATCTACAGCAATGGTCTCTGGCATTTCCTCGGTTTCAGTATCCGGAGGAAAATCTATAACTGGCGTCGGAGTGGTATCTGGTATCGGAGTCATCGGTATTGCGGTGTCTTCGGTTCGTAGCGGTGGAAAAACCGTCTCAGCAGGAACCAGAGCACTCGTGGTAGGTTTTGGCGTGGAGTCGGTGGTAGACGCGGCCCGAGGATGCCTGTCCCGGTCTTTTCGTTTCTTGGGCGTTTGCGATGTCGGAAGCTCCGACAGCATTGTATATGCAAATTTTTTGCCGAAAAAGTCTTCAGCGAACTCCGCCCGGCGCCTGAGAGTGCGCTTGTTGAAGCGAGCACAGGCGACACAGGCCGAGACGTCGTGGTCTGGGCCAAGGCAAGGAAGACAGTAAGAGTAGAAATCCTTATGAGGTATTTGTTTACCACAAGACAGACAATTATTAACTTTTTCAGTAATTTCTGACATCGGCTGAGGCAAGAAAAGGTCCCCAACGGGGTACTTAGCTTTTTTGATGACTTTGGATTCAAAGAGTATAGGAGCTGACCGACCGGCACTTGTGAACCGCTTCTGCTTCGGGCACCGCGCGGCAAGAAAGACTGAAGAAAATGGCGTCGGCTGATGCTTATGTACTCCAGCCGCACTGACGTTGGAGAGAAATGCGACATCAGCCGACGTCGGACCCAGACTTTGGAATCCGGCCGACCGAGGGCTGCCTGAGGCAGGACAACCCACATGTTATGACTGCAGTTGCATTCTTGAAGGACATCCTGGACTGCAGCTGTATTAGCACTCGAACATCTACATTTATGGTAGGTACAAAACTGTACTATGTTCATCATGCATACAGCTGCAGTCATAACAGATGGGTAGAATCCCAAAGCTAAGAAAGGGGTGGTAGGCACTAGGTGGAACTAGGAGGAGCCAAGATGCCCTGCAAGACTGCAGTGGCAAAGCCTGCTCTAGTTTTGGAGTATAATGGTAGGTTGTAGTGCTTGGAGAAGGTATGCACAGAACTCCAAGTGGCTGCTTCCAAAATATCTTTGGTAGGAACTCCTCTGAGGAAAGCTGCGGAGGTAGCTGTGGCCCTGGTGGAGTGAGATCTGATGCCTGTAGGTACAGTTTTGCCATGAAAAGAATAGCAAAAGCGTATGCAGTGGGCTATCCATTTTGAGATTGTCTGTTTGGAAATTGGCTTTCCTTGAGCTCCTACAGCATAGGACACAAAGAGCTGTTCTGATTTTCTGAAAGGCTTTATTCTGTCCAAATAATAACGCAGTTGTCTGTGGATGTCCAAGGAATGTAGTAATCTCACCCCTTTGTTTTGAGGATTAGGATAAAAAGTAGGTAAATGTATGGCCTGATTCAAAGCTACCCTGGATACCACTTTAGGCATAACGGACGGGTTGGTTCGTAAGGAAACTCTTTATTGATGGAAGATGATAAAAGGCTGCACAGCCACGAGAGCTTGTAATTCTGAAACTCTACGAGCTGAGGTAATAGCCAGAAGGAAAGCTGTTTTCCAGGACAAATATTGCAAATCTGATGAGGCAGCTGGCTCAAAGGGAGGCAAGGTCAGTTTTTCCAGAATGAAATTGAGATCACAAGCAGGTATCGGTTGTTTCCTTGGGGGTCTTAGATTCTTAGCCCCTCTGAGGAACTGTCTTAAGAGAGGGCGAGAGAATAAGGGTGGATCAGTGTTGTATTCTGCAGAAATGGCTGAGGCATGGATTTTGATGGATGAGAATGAAAGTCCACTACTTAGCAGCTCAGCTAGATACTGTAGTACTTGAGGTAAATTCAGTTTTCCAGGATCCTGGCCCTTTTTCTCATTCCAGGCACAAAACCGTTTCCATTTTGCGGAGTAAGCTTTTCTATTTGACGGCCTCCTGGCCTCCAAAATGACATCCTGCACCTCCTTGGAGAGTAGGGTCTGTTGTGATGCTAAGGAATCTTCCATGCGGCTAGATTGAGTGTTTTTAGCTGGCTGTGAGGAGTTTTGAAGCTGTGCTGAGTCAGGAGAATAGGCATTAGAGGCAGGGTCCATGGTGGAGAATGCGTCAGGCTCCTCAGGAGTGGGTACCAGTATTGTCTTGGCCAGTCTGGAGCAATGAGAATCATCTTTGGTCTGTCTGCTCTGGTTTTCAATAGAACTTTGGGCAGCAGAGGAAGAGGTGGGAAGGCATAAACTGTCATTGATGTCCAACTGAAAGAGAGAGCGTCCACTCTCCAGGCCTTTGGATGGAAAATCCTTGAGCAGAATTTTGTCAATTGGTGATTTTTGTGGGAGGCAAAGAGATCTAGGTCTGGCCTTCCCCATGCTTGAATTATTTCTGTAAAAACTTTTGGATGCAACTTCCATTCGTGTGGATCTGTCATATTTCTGCTTAGGTTGTCTGCCAGCGTGTTTTCCTTGCCTGGCAAGTACTGTGCTTGTAGTTCGATTTGTAAGTCCATGGCCATGTTCCAAAGTGACATGGCCAGTATGCATAGGGGGTATGAATGTGTTCCTCCCTGTTTGTTTATGTACCACATAACTGTGGTGTTGTCCGTTCATTTCAATAGTTGACCTGGTTGCAGAAGGTCTTTGAAAGCTATAATAGCATTTATCACTGCTAGCATTTCCTTTTGATTGATGTGAAGGTGCCTTTCTTTTTGGGACCATTTGCCCTGAATGCACCGATCTGTCATGTGCGCCCCCCAGGCATAGTCCGAGGCGTCTGTTGTGATGACTTGATTTGCTTGAGGCTTGCTGAATTGAAGACCTGTGTTTGTTTGGCATGCTTGAGCCCACCACAGAAATTCCTTTTGCAGACATGGAATTAGTGGTATTATTGTTTCCAAACTGTGGCTGTGTTGAGACCATAGGTTTTTCAGGTACCATTGAAGTTTCCTCATACGCAGCTTTGCACATGGGATTAGTAAGATGCAAGATGCCATGAATCCCAGAGCCTGCAGGATTTTTCTTGCAGTTAGCCTGGTGCAATTTGCTAGTGTTCTGAAGTATTGAGTTAGTTGCCCCTGCTTCTCTGGCGTGAGGTAGGCCATCTGGGTGTTTGTGTCCAAGTTGGCACCCAGGAAAATTATCTTCCGAGAGGGTATTTGTCTTGATTTCTTTTTGTTGACTGTGTATCCCAGAGAGTTCAACAACATTATTACATAAGCCAGATGTTTCAGAAGAATGTGCTTGCTGTCCGCTTGGATCAGGCAGTCGTCCAAATAGGTGTATATTTGTATCCCTTGAAGTCTGCAGTAGGCAATTACTGATGCCAGGCATTTCGTGAATACTCTGGGTGCAGTAGATAAGCCAAAGGGCAATGCAGAAAATTGATAATGGGTTGAACCTGCAATAAATCTGAGGTATCTTCTGCAATTTTGTCTGACTGGGACATGCAGGTATGCCTCCTTGAGGTCCAATGTTACCAGCCAAGACTCCTTGCCCAGCATGGGAAGAAGCTGCTGTAGAGTGAGCATCTTGAATTTTGGTACGAGTAGAAATGTGTTCAGGATGGATAGGTCCAAAATAGGTCTCCAACATTTTCCCTTCCTTGGTACCAGGAATAGTCTGGAATAAAAACCTTGACTATGTTCATGCGCAGGTACCTCTTGAATTGCTTTCATGTTTATGAGATCTGTAATTTGCCTTTGTGCCTCTGCCCTTTGATTGTGTGGCAGGTTTGGCATGCCTCTCATTTTTGGAAGGGTGTGAAAATGGAATCTGTAGCCTCTGTTTATAATGTCCAGGATCCATTTGTCTTTTGTGACAATATGCCAATTTTTTGAAAATAATGCCAGTTTTCCTCCTAAGGGGGCTGCCATTTGAGTCTTGCTTGGCATGCAAAGGGGAAAGTCATTGGGCTTGCTTTCTGAATGATTGCGAGTTATCCTCACCACCTCTTTGTGTAGGAGCTTGCCATTGTCTGCCTCTAAACGATCCTTGGGATTGTCCCCTGCTCCTCGGGCGTCTGTATCTACCACTTTGGGGCCTGTCCGTGGCTGGAAAGGACCAATTTTTGGAAGGCCAATTTCTACTGAAACGTGGGGGTTGTACCTGTAGAAAATCTTTCACAGTTTGCATTGATTTGGCCTTTTCCTCCATTTTCCTTAATACCTCCTCAGCATTAGCACCAAATAATACATCCTTTTGTAGAGGGGCATCTAGTAATTTAGCTTTGACATGATCAGGCAAAGTTTGTTCCTTGAGCCAGGCATGTCTACGTATAACTGATCCTGTAACAGCAGCTCTACATGAGGCCTCTAGAGCATCAAAACCACATTGTAAGGTATGTTTACCCACTTGTTCCGCACTATGCATCAAATCCTGCAACTCCTTCAAGTCTGGTTGTTCAGGTTGTGACATTTTACTTTTCAATTGTGGTAACAAAAACTGTTGGTATTTTAGCATATGGAACTGACAGTTTAAGGCCCTCATGGGTAAGGTAGCCGAGGTGTATACCTTTTTTCCCCACCTTTCTAAGGATCTGGAATCTCTCTCGGAAGGTAATGGATTTTTAGCAGTGGAGGCCTTAATTCCCTTGGGGCCCTGTGAGATGGTTTCTGGGTCAGCAGCATGGCTTTTGTATAGAAATTGGTGTGAGTCAGGAACCCTGTAGTACCTGTCAGGCTTGACTGGGGCTGGAGGCAGAGAATCCGGGTTAAGGCAGGCCACCGAGTAAACATCATCTAGGATGTCCAAGACAGGAGGTATAGCCAGAGGCCTGTGCTGAGGTAGCAAGAGAAATTACCTAAGCCTTTTCTTGGAATCTGAATAATCTTGGCCTTCCCAGTGGAAGTGTTCCCTTAAGGTATGCAAAGTTTCCCCAAATGAGTAATCCTCTGGGGGGGATACAGAAGGAATGGACTCCTCTGCATCAGAGTCTTCAAAAGGGGAGTAAGAATGTTCCTGATCAGAGTGCTCTGAAATAATGGAGCCCTGATCAGAGGAGGGGGATTCTTCCTCCACTCTGGGCCTTTTGTCCGGTGGGGTTTGAGAACCCCTGATAAGAGTAATTAAATCCTCAGCCATTTTAAGCATCTGTTTTTTAGGCATAGGGCCTGTAGATGGGCCCTGTGTAACTTGTCTCTTAGAATGCATGGCTGCTTTAGACTTAGTGAAAGCCTTGATGGAAAAGGAAGAGGAAGGTCTGAAGACACCTTGAGTGGAGGTAGACCTGTCCACATTTTGAGGTTCAACACCAAGAGTGGCTTCGGTATCTGTAATCGGGGTGTGGGCCGAGGATCCTGCGACCTCGGGCACAGGAGACACCGCCAATTAAGTGTCGGTAGTCAGGGGCTGCGTAGGCACCTCGCTGAGAACCGGACCACGTGTAGTAGGCTTTGGCGTGTTATCAGAAGAGGCCGCGGACCTCGTGTGTCGGTCCTTATCTTTGCATTTTTTGGACAAAACTGGAGTCGGAGTATCCGACGACATAATATAGTTAAATGTTTTTCTAAAATAATGCTGGGCGATCTCCGCCCGACGCTTAATGGTGCTTTTGTTGAATGCAGCACAAAAACGACAGACCGAGACGTTGTGGTCTGGGCCTAAACAAGGTATACAGAGGGAATGGAAATCCTTATGCGGTATTTGCTTCCCACATGAAATACAATTATTAACTTTGTCTGACATCAGTCTGAGGCAAGAAAAGTTTCCCCAACGGGGTACTTAGCTTTCAAGAAGACTTCGGTTTCAAAATTTTCATAATTTCAGGAGCTGGCCGACCGGCACTTGCAAACAGCTTCTGCTTCGGGCACCGCGCGCCAAGAAAGACTGAAGAAAATGCCGTCGGCTGGTTCCTTTATACCCCTGTCGCACTGACGTCAGGGAAGAAGCGACAACAACCGACGCCGGACCTAGACTTTGGAATTCGGCCGACCGAGGACCCGCCTGACGGCAGGAGAACCCATCTGTTATGACTGCAGCTGTGTGCACGATGAACATCATCTACAACAAATTATATAAATCAACCCCCAAGATTAACAATTACATTGGTTCAAGGCCCTGTATGTCCTACCATTAATGTTAACACCATCTATATTTCTGATCTTATCACACACTTTACACCTGCCACAAGGGAAACTACCCCTTCTCATATTTCCCCTCTCTACCTTACCTATACCTAGCAACTCCTTCAAATTCATGTACCTACTATAAGAAAAGGTAACCCTATCTGGGAACAATCCCTTGAGGCTTGCATCATTTAAAATAATGGGCCAGAATCTATCCACTAATTTCTTCAGAATCTCTGAGAAAGGTAAGAATCTATTCACAAAAAACATTTTGTCCCTAACTCCCCCCTTCCAAATTCCTGATCTTTATCATTTCTTCTTAATGAACCCCTTTCTTCCTCAGTGTGAGCTATTCCTAACACTTTTTTAACCTTATTCTCAGCAGAGCTTAGAATATATTCATCATAACCCCCGCTAAGTAGTTTGTCCCTGATCTTCCCAAACTCATCATCCAACGTGGACTTATCCAAAGTATTAATCGCTACACAGAGATATTCTCCACATGGCAATGATGTAACCAAATGGGGGGCATGCATACTATCAGCCTCGAGGAAATTAACAGCAGTTTCCTTCACAAAGGGCTTGAACTAAACTTTCTGATTTTTTTCCCACAAAAAATTCTAAATCTAGATATTGCACTACTTCCCTGCTAGTGTAAAAAGTGAACTCCAAACCAAAGTGATTACCCTGCAAATACTGCATAAAGTCCTGGAATTCCTCTACTTCACCCTTACATATGAAAATTTAATCTATGTACCTTTTAAACACAATTACTTTTTGTTTGCAAAATTTAGAATTGTAAACATATGAATTCTCAAAATTATTCATAAACAAAATAGCATAAACAGGGGCATAAGAAGTCCTCACTTCAGTTCCCTCCTTCTGCAAGAAATATTGATTCCCAAACTTAAAGCAGTTATGCGTCAAGGAAAATTCCTGCAACCGTATCAAAAAATATGCACGTGGTCCTTCACCTAGCATGTTGCTTACAGCCTCCACACCCCATCTGTTCTTAATGCTTGTATATAGTGATTTAACTTCCATACTGGCCCAGTAGTAATCACTTTGCCATTCCATGCCCCCTATCTTATCAGAGAGCTCCTTTCCATTCTTAATGTGCAACATGATTTTACATAAGAAACCCTTAAGTTGGAAATTTAAAAACATGCCCACATTTTGTAAGTAAGCTCCCCTACCAGATACTATTGGCCTACCGGGCGGGTTGTAAATATCTTTGTGTATTTTGGGTATCACTTTAAATTCAGCATCCTTTGGGTTCCTAATATAGCTTCTTAACATCCAAAGCAGAGAGGAAACCTAACCTTTTACCCCTTTCTAAGATTTCCAATAATTGCAAATTAAATTCACTATCTGGGTTGCTAGGCAAAGCTTTATATACAAATACATTTTCCAAAAGAGCCATAGCCATGCTATTATAATGGTCTTTGGTCAAAATTACCCAAATACCCCCCTTATCCGCCTGTGTGAATATGTACTTGTGAAAATTTTGCCTCAACTGCTGTAGAACCCTCCCATTGCTTCTTATTCAAATTATATGCCCTGTTCTTTTTTCTAAATTTATGTAATTCTACCTCTAATTGTTTACAAAGAACATTCTGAAAAGTACATATGCTCAGACGTTTTTGGAGGTACAAAGGAACTGCAATAAGGCACTCGTGTTATCTGTAACTTGCCATACCCAGTGAAAAAACATGAATCGCTGTTCCCAACATCCCCATTAGCAGGCATCCATTCCCCATCATCACATAACTCGTCATGAACTGACATATTAAGTAAGGAGTCTTCCCCATTAATATTTACTTCATCATTTACTTTTTCATTAGTTACATCATTAATATTTTCAAAACATTCTTGGGTTAATTCATTGTTTCTGTTATCATAAAATACTTTTAAATGTAACTTATGGAAAAAACAAATAACCTCCAGAATTAAATCAGCCAAGCTGGGAAAATGTGTGGGGATGAATTTAACCCCTTTATCCAAAACAGATTATAGCCTGACAGATTAAAATCTGACAAATTAACTATTTTTAAACTTGTCAAGTCCTCTTCATTGTCCCAAACATTTGTACGGAGTCCATGAGCCAAACAAAATGTCCGTTCCACATTATGAGAAACCTCCACTTCCGCCAACTCATTACCAGTAGAATTACTTTCTCTTCCTCCTGTTTCTGTTGCCCATGTTAGAATTCCCCTGCCATTTGCAACCGCGACCTTTAAAACCTTTGGTTGTCCCCCTTCTAAGGTGCAGATTCCATAATTTCTTCGTTTAAATCCTCAAAAGGCACTTTTTTTTACTACTCAATGCTGTCTCCACCGAGGAAAGTGAGGAATCTCACTGGTCACAACCTCTGCTATTGGAATGCCGAGCTGCTAACCTTCCCCCTCGTATCTTTGCATTGCCACGCAAAGATAAGATTTTTTTTATAACTGCTGACATCTCTCTACAATTTACCCTTCTTGCGAACGGTCATGGCTTCCTCTACCTTATCCACCTTCCCCTTGATGTCCTTAAGTTTGGTGTCAAAAGCGGCATCTGGCATTACCTCCACCAAATGTGTTTGAGTTTGCAAAATATCAGCACGTACTTTCTCCTGCTGCCTGACATTGCACTTGATACGAATTTTCAACCAAGCTTTGGTACACATTAAAGAGGCAGTGTTCCATTCCTCCAACAGGTTGCCCTCTTCCTCTGAAAATTCATATGCTCGCAGTCTATTCATTTTCAGACCCCTGGGAGTAATGCCCAGAGCCAAGTATTTCTCAAGGAGTCTAATATAAAACAGAGTTATCTCCTTGATCAGTAACCAGTCCAACTTAACGAAGTCTGCCTCATTAGCGTTTACTTCCCCCGATGCTCATGGGTCATCACGGGAAGATCAGGGACAAACTACTCAGCAGGGATTATGATGAATATATTCCAAGCTCTGCTGAGAATATGGTTAAAAAAGTGTTAGGAATAGCTCACACTGAGGAAGAAAGGGGTTAATTAAGAAGAAATGAAAAAGATCATGAATTTGGAAGGGGGGAAATTAGGGACAAAATGTTTTTTGTGAAAAGATTCTCAGCTTTCTCAAAGATTCTGAAGAAATTAGTGGATAGATTCTGGCCCATTACTTTAAATGATGCAAGCTTCAAAGGATTGTTCCCAGACAGGATTACCTTTTCTTATAGTAGGTACATGAATTTGTAGGAGGTTGCTAGGTATAGGTAAGGTAGAGAGGAGAAATATGAGAAGGGATAGTTTCCCTTGTGGCAGGTGTAAAGTTTGTGATAAGATCAGACATATAGATGGGGTTAACATTTATGGTAGGACATACAGGGCCTTGGACCAATATAATTGTGAATCTTGGGGGGTGATTTATATAATTGGTTGTGGATATTCTCCAGTCAAGTGGTACATAGGGCAGACTAAGACGGCAGTAAAAAACGAACTATGGAAAACTTGGGAGACATCAGGAGAGGTAGATAAGAAAGCCCAGTAGCAGAACATTTTAGGGAATATCATGGTGGTTCAGATTCCACTTTCTCTTATGTGTGTTAGCTAAGCCTATAGCTGGTCAGGGAGAGGAATTTTTGAATAGTTTGTCGTTAGAAACAAAATGTATCAAATTTTGGTACTTAACATCCTAGGGGCTAAATATGGACATTAACCTAAACGTGAGGTAAGAAGCACATTAGGATTTTTCATTGTCTGTATTTTTTAAAATATTAGTCTTTCACTTGTAAGGGAACATTACTGAATTTTTTAAGAAACATGCAATTTAAAAAACGTGCAATGTCATTCTGAAAAATATTTGCAATGCTACTTTAAATATTTATATGTATATTTTAAAGTATCCACATGAAAGTAATGGGGACGGGTTGATTAATCAATTAATGGACTCATTATGAAATTAAGGGATGTATAAAATATGTGCTGCATGGTGTGTTAATTATTCCTTGAAGGTGTAAGCCATGGTACTGGATGCACCAGTAAAGAAGTTTTCCTTACTGTTCCGCATTTTTTGTGTTTCTTTTGGTTGAAGTGTTTTTTTTTTTTGTGTGCTTTATACATGATCTATAGAGCACACCCAATCGTCCTTCTCTAGAAAGGAACTGTGACCACCTAGAATTTTGTCTGATGCACAAATTTGTTTAATAGCCTGAGATCCAAAATTGGTCTCCTGTCCCCCCATCTTTTTTGGCACTAAAAATAATCTTGAGTAGAATCTGGATCCTGTCTGGTCTTGTGGGTCTGCTTGGATGACTCCCTTTTGAAGCAGCTTTTGAATTTCTAGCACTGCTAGAGCCCTCTGACTGGGTGGAACATCAGGGATTCATCTCTTGGACTTTGGGAAAAGATTGAAGGGAATATGGTAACCTCGGCTGATTACTTTCTACACCCAGGAATCTGATGTTATTGCGAGACAGGCTGAAAGGTGCAGAGAAAATCTTCCCAGACTGCTTCCAAAGGTAAGCAATCGGGCCTCAGTTCAGGAGCGCTTGTAGGGTTGTCCAGAAAAGGAATCTCTGGAGCTCTGTTTACACGGAACCCCTCTGCCACGGGAGGGGCATCTTTCACAAAAGTTCCCACCCTGTCCAGGGGGGAATACTCACCACGTCTTCCGAAAAGGCCCTTGGGACTTCCTGAACCACATTTTTCCATTCCACTGACTCTTGGAGTAAGGTCGTTGTAGAGTGGAAAAACGCATCCCCACAGCAGAAATGGTCTTTCCGCCCTTTTCACACCTGGTTAGCGTGTCTCTACCTTTTGGGCCAAACAATAATGTACCACCAGCAGGAGATTTAATAAAGGAAGAGTTAAAAGGCTCCGCAAGCTGACACAAGTGCATCCCGGTGAGGTGCCCAATGGCAATGCCTGTAACCGCATCTCTAGACGTCCATTTGGCTGTATACACAATAAGCCGCATGGACGAATTTGAGATAAGACTCCAGGGTGGCAAGCTGAAAGGCATTCTTTTCTCAAACCTCATCAGACACCGCTTCCTGCCAGGGTGTCTGAAAGCTCAGTTATCAAATCCATTTAAAGTCTAGTGAAGTGTGCCAAAACGTTCAAGGACCGAATAGAGAAGGTTGTTGAAGCAAGGTTGTTGAAGCAAAGACCCACTTCCCAAATCTGTCCATCATCCGAGACTCTCGGTTAGGAGGGTGGACAGTTGAACTCTTCGGCGAGTTCCTTTTTTGTGGCTGCTGCCACCACCATGGCATCCACTGCTAGACCCTTAGACCAATGAGGCTGATCCTCTGGAGCTGAAAGAATCTTATCTGGTCTCCGGGGAATAGGCTCTATGGCATCAGGAGCCTTACACGCTCACTGAACGATTAATTTGACTAGGTCGTCAGCGGGCGGGGTCATCCAAGAAGTAGACCTGTGGGCATGAAAAGCTTGCAAGAAAACAGATTCCTCAGAGGATGGGTTTGAGGACTTCCAATCATCCTTTTGTTTTAATATTTCAAGGATGTTTCTCCAAAGGAGACATCTTCAGGGGGTGACCGTGGAGACTCTTCCTCGTCATTGTAATATGCATCTTCAGTGACTGAATCTTCTGGAGAATCTAGGTGCTTCCTCTTGCATGTCTTTTTTCAGGGGGAACTTCTGAGGAGGACTCCAAAGAGGGAGGACCCTGAACTAGGGCATCTTGCAGCTCTTGTGCCCGCTGTCCAGACACAGCAGATTGTGACATGTGCGAACCAGAGGAAACAAAAATATGGCACTCCAATGAGGATAGAACCAACTGGGAGCCTGCAGAGGCCAAGTTTCTCTCCATCATCTGGAAGGCAGGCCTGCCCGAAGAGGGATGGGAGCCCGGAAGAGAGAAAGACAACCTAGGAACCAGAGTCACACCCCGCTCTGATGAGCCACCACCCAGACTAGGAGCCGAGAGAGGGCTTGAAACTAGCATGGTCCCGAGAGCCACAGATCGCACCATAGAAACAACCAGAACCGGTCCAAGGATCCTGGAACCAACAGCCAAACCTCAGGCCCAGGGATGCAACTGCTCTGAAGGAGCCGAAGACTACAGAGTAGACTCTAGCACCCAGATCCACCATTGGCACAGAGGTAGCTGGTACCAGAAGCGTTGAAGCAACCTGGGAATAGGTTGAAGGAGGAAGAAATGGGAGAGTCCTGGGAGAGTAGGCCTCAGCTCCGGGAGGGAGGGCTGTGAGGATGCAGGAAAGCCTCTGGATGCTAAATGCTTGTCCACTAATCTGATGATGTCCAATTCTGAGAGACTCTTGGAGGAACGGATTGACATTCCTGAAGGAGATTCAGGTCTGTCCAGAAAGGGGTTAGTTTTTGACCCAAAAAGGGGTCTACTGAAGGGGAATATCTAGTCTGGGGAAAGCTCAAAACATTGAGCTTCGGCACCATGTGCTGTTGTATTGAAGGAGAAGATGGAACTGAATGGGAAGATGCAACTATTGTCAGTGCCAGAGAGGTTCAGTACTTGACAGCACCAATGTAGACCTTCAATGCTGGAGCAGATGACGACACTTTAGGAATTCTTGGCTTTGGTTCCGAAGAGATTGTCAGAACCTGGGATTTGTGAGACTTTGTTTCCTGTACTTTCGGGGAAGAAGGCACTGAATGGCTCCATTATTTTGCTTCAGACTTTGGAGATTTTTAAGTTTCCGCCTCAGATAGGGCTTCACTAAAGGGACACTAACAACCCTTTCAAAATCAATTTATTACGTCTTTCTGCAAGAGTTCGGGGCTAAAGCCCTTACAAATATTGCAAGGTATTTCCAAGTGAGGTTAACCCAGGCAGTACACACAACAAAGATGCCCATCAGAATTGGGTAACTTTCTGCCACAGTCCTTACACTGTTTAGAACCAGACGTCCCTTTTTGCTTCTCTGCCATGTTGTCTAGTTAGCGACACACACACACACACACACACACACACACACACACACACACACACACACACACTCACACACACACTTGCGCAAGGAAAGAAAAAAGGGGAAGAAGAATTATTTTTCTGTTGGGGGGGGGTATACCAACTACGGTATATAAAGAATACCCGAATGGGTAAAGGGAAAAAGTAACCGAAAGCACAGGGAAAAAAATACCAACAATTAATTGTATTAAGGATTACCAACAGTAAGAGGGAAGAAGAGGCCTGACAGCAACAAAGGTAACAGAGTTAACGTAAGGTAAAAAGGATGGGTAGAAAAGTACAGTTGCGTACACTTACCATAAATGTAGATGTTAGAGTGTATTCACTGTTGCAGTCATCACATTTGGGGTTATCTGCTTGCAGTAGCCCTCAGTCGGCCTGATTATCAAAGTCTTGGGTCCTGCGTCAGTTGCTGTCTCATATTCCATGACGTCAGGTAGTCAGGGGTCTAAAGGATGCAGACGACACCATTACATCAGTTTTTCTTGCCCCAGATGTCAAGTGGCCCTAATGGGAAGCAATAAAATATATACATACAAGGTTACACCTCCAACAAAAAAGCAAATACACCAAAAAGCTTTTAAGCACAGTAAAGGAGAGTAAAGGTATAGCCAAAAGAAGTCAGGGGGCTGGAGGTAGGGTAACCAGGACTGCAACAGTGAATACACTCGAACATCTACATTTATGGTAAGTGTAAACAACTCTACTATGTTCTTCATGTTTCACTGTTGCAGTCATCACATTTGGGTGGATTCCCAAAGCTAAGGATGGGAGGAGGCATTTAGATAGTATTAGGACCAGCTAGAAAGCCCTGCAAGACTGCAGTGGCAAAGCCAGCTCTGGATTTCGAGAAAATTGGTAAATGGTAATGCTTGGTGAAAGTATGTACAGAACTCCAGGTAGCAGCTTCTAGGATGTCCTTGGTAGGTACACCTCTGAGAAAGGCTGTAGAGATAGATGCAGCCCTGGTTGAATGGGGTCTAATCCCCTGTGGGATAGGTTTTCCATGGTGCTTATAGCAGAAATTAATGCAATGGCCTATCCATTTAGAAATGGTTTGCTTTGAAATAGCCTTCCCCTCTGCCCCTGCAGCAAATGCCACCAGCAGCTGTTCAGATTTACTTTGAGGTTTAGTCCTGTCCAAGTAAAATATAAGTTGTCTGTGCACACCTAAGGAGTGCAGAATCCTTTCCCCTTTGTTCAGTGGATTAGAAAAGAAGGTTGGCAAATGTATGGACTGATTAAGAGCCACACTGGATACCACCTTGGGCATGAAGGAGGTATTGGTCCTGAGGGACACCCTGTCCGCATGAAATATGATGAAAGGCTCCACCGCCATAAGGGCCTGAAGTTCAGAGACCCTTCTTGCTGAAGTAATTGCTAAAAGGAAGGCTGTTTTCCAAGAAAGAAATTTCAACTCTGCACTTGCAGCTGGCTCAAAAGGAGGAAGAGTGAGTTTTTCCAATACAAAGTTAAGGTCCCAGGCTAGAGTTGGGGCTCTCCTGGGTGGTCTTAAGTTTTTGGCCCCTCTGAGGAACTGCTTGAGCAGTGGATGAGAGAAGAGGGGTGGGTTCTGTGTTGTAATGAGCTAAAATGGCAGAGGCGTGAATTTTGATTGAGGAAAAGGAAAGGCCCTTGTGAAAAATTTCAGTTAAGTATTGAAGAATCTGAGGTAAATTGGGCGCTGCTGTGCCGATCCTTTGAGTTTGGTTCCAGGCACATAATCTTTTCCATTTTTCAGCATAAGATTTTCTAGTACTAGGCCTCTTTGCCTCCAAAGTGACATCCAACACTTGTTTGCTGAAGGATGGAAATGGAGAGATTAGGAAATTAGTCAGGCTGCCAGGGTCAAGGTTTGAAGCCGAGGGTGCAGAATCTGGCTCTCCTGCTGTGACAGCAGGGTAGGGGTCTGAGGCAGGTGCCATGGAGCAAGCAGTGACAAATTACGCAAGAGGGAGTACCAGTGTTGGTGTGACCAGTCTGGTGCAATCAGTATCGCCCTTGGTTTGTTCTGTTTGATCTTTAATAGTAGTTTGGAGAGGACAGGCAGAGGAGGAAAGGCATAAACCGATAGATTTTTCCAGCTGAAGGACAGGGCATCCACTTTCCAAGCTTGTTTGTGGGGAGTCCTTGTGCAGAATTTGTCCAATTGGTAGTTCTGGGGGGAGGCAAGCAGATATATACCTGGGCTCCCCCATTTGTTTATCAACATATTGAATATCTTTGGTTCCAGTTTCCACTCGTGTGGGTCCATGAGATTTCTGCTGGGTTCGTCTGCCAGTGTATTTAGTTTTGCTGGCAGGAACGGAGCCTGTAGATCTGCACAGGGGGTAAGAATGGGTACCCCCCTGCTTGTTTATGTACCACATAACAGTGGTGTTGTCCATCCTTACCATTAATTGTCCTAGAAGAATGTGGTCCTTGAAGTCTGTCAGAGCATTCTGTACAGCTAACATTTCTTTTTGATTGATATGCAGGTACATTTGACTTGGGATCCATTTGCCCTGAATGCACTTCCCTGCCAGATAAGCCCCCCCATGCATAGTCTGATGCGTCTGTTGTACGGGCTTGGGCAGCAGGGGGTAGAGTGAATGGTAGTCCCTTGATTTGGTGGCAGGCCTCTGCCCACCAAAGGAACTCAAACTGTAGGCAAGGTATGATAGGGATCATTGCTTCTAGATCCTGATAATGTTGATCATTGCTTCTAGATCCTGATAATGTTGACACCATAGGCTTGGTGATGGTTTTTACCATTGTAGTTTCCTCATATACAGTCTTGCATATGGAATTAGTAGAATGCAGGAGGCCATGAACCCCAAGGCTTGCAGCATTTGCCTTACAGATAGCAGGGTTTTTGTGACCATTAGTTTGAAGTAAGCTGTCAAATGAATTTGTTTCTCTGGCGTGAGGAAAGCCATCTGGGAAGTTCAAGCTTGCCCCCAGGTATATAATTTGTTGACAGGGTACCAGATGTGATTTATTTTCGTTTATGGTGTACCCCAGACAAGTTAGCACCTTCTGTACAAATGCCAGATGATTTAAAAGTATGTCTTGGCTTTCTGCCTGAATTAGACAATCGTTCAGGTATGGATATGTTTGAATGTTTCTTTGCCTGCAAAATGCAAGGACTGGAGCTAGGCACTTTGTGAATACCCAGGGCACAGGAGATAAGCCAAAGGGCAGTGCAAAGAACTGATAGTGCATGTAGCCTGCTTTGAAGCATAGGTATCTTCTGCAAGATACACCTGATTGGGATGTGCAGGTAGGCTTCTTTTAAATCCAGTGTTGCCAATCAGGCATCTTTGCCTAGCATAGGAAGTAATTAGTGAAGAGTTAGCATCTTGAATTTTGGAATCACCAAAAAGGTGTTTAATATAGAAAGGTCCAGGATAGGACGCCAAGAGTTGTCTTTTCTGGGTACCAGGAAAAGTCTTGAGTAGAAACCTTGTCTCTTTTCCTCTTCTGGTACAGTTGGAATAGCCTTGGTGGTGCTGCGGTAGCGCTGTCTCCTCACAGTAAGACGTTGTCCTGTTCGATTCTCAGCTAGAGCGTCTTCTGTGTGGAGATGCGCATGAATGGGCATACCTTTGTTGAAGGTTGTGCGTCAGGGCTGGCAACTCGGCACGTAAAAATCTACTGCCAATGATTAGCGGACCGGAGTTCCGCTGTGGCGACCCCTAACCAGGAAAAGCTGAAAGACACAACAACAACTTAAGAGAGTAAACAATCCAAAAGCACTGAGTAGAGAAAGAGTCAAGCACCAGGCAGCTGAGATAAGATGACCAAATTTATTGTAAATAACAAAACTCCAACGTGAAATGCTAAAAAAGTCACACAGCGTTTTTCGTCTATACAACAGACTTCTTCAGACAGAAACCCAAGCATTAAAAAGCGCATGTATTTATAACGAATTAAACAATTCAAATAAACCAATAGCTCAACATCTCATGAATAAATAATGCCTGTTGATCAAAAATGTGTAACTCAATATAAGTACATAAAATACATAAAAACATATGTATATTTGATTTACTCACTGGGGTAGTTGTCATAAAACAAACAAAAAAAAAACCGCTGTGTGACTTTTTTAGCGTTTCACGTTGGAGTTTTGTTATTTACAATAAATAATCTTATCTCAGCTGCCTGGTGCTTGACTCTTCCTCTACTCAGTGCTTTTGGATTGTTTATTAGTTGGCGTTTTTGCACTGATCTTCCATTTCTTTTGGTTAACTTAAGAGAGTACTTGCTTTTGAGCCTCTGACCACTGATTTGGGGGTAGATCTGGCCAACTGTTTGGGGTTGGTAATGTGTGGAAGTGAAATCTATACTTGGGAAACTATATTTAAAACCCATTTGTCCTGGGTAATGAGTTCCCAATTTTTTGCCTGCAGAGCAATCTTTCCCCGTAAAGGAGCATTCAGTTGAGAAGTGCTTGGAAGTTTTAAAGTTAAGTCACTGAGACAGTTTACCATATGGTGGAGTCTTACTATTCCCTTATTTGGAATTGGGAGCCCCCCACTGTTTAATCCTGTGTATACCCTGGGACTGAAGCCTGGGTGTTCTGCTGGTTCTGGGTTTGGACTGAGAAGGCCTGGAAGAGGCAGGAAAAGATCAATTCTTAGAGGGCCAATGCCTACTAAATTTTGGAGGTTGTACTTGTAGGAAATCTTTAACAGTTTGCATAGATTTAGCTTTTTCCTCCATTTTTTTAAGAACTTCTTCTGCTTTGTTGCCAAACAGGCGGTCCTGATTTAAGGGAGCATCCAGCAATTTAGCTTTAACATGATCTGGCAAAGATTGCTCCTTAAGCCAAGCATGCCTTCTAAGTACAGACCCAGTGACAGCAGCCCTGCAAAATGCTTCTAGTGAATCAAAACCACATTGCAAAGTATGCTTTCCAGCCTGTTCAGCAGAATGCAGTAAATCCTGTAAATCCTTATTTTCAGCACAGTCAGGAATCAACATCATTTTCTGTTTAAGCAATCCAGTGATATGCTGCTGATACTTTAACATATGAAACAGGCAGTTTAAGGCCCTAATGGCCAAAGTTGCAGAAGTGTATACTTCTTACCCCATCTATCCAGCACCCTGGAGTCTCTATCAGAGGGGGGTAGGATTTTTGGCAGTACTAGCCTTGATGCCCCTTGGGTCCCTGTGAAATTGTCTCAGGATCCGCAGCAGGATTTTTAAAAAGGAACTTGTGAGAGTCAGGAGCCCTGTAACATCTATCAGGCTTTCTGGGAGCAGGAGGTAGAGAGTCAGGGGCCAAGCTAGATTCAGAAAAGGTATCATCAACGTCTAGTACAGGAGGGATAGCTAAAGGCCTGTGCTGGGGCAGGAGTAGGAAATCCCTAAGCCTCTTTTTAGAAACAGAGTAATCCTGGCTTTCCCAGCGAAAATGCTTCCTAAGAGTATGCAGGGTTTCACCAAAACAGAAATCCTCTGGGGGGGAAGCAGAGGGAATAGAGTCCTCTGCATCAGAATCCTCATAGGCAGATAAGGGTAAATCCTGGTCCTCAGAGGAAACAGGCATTTCAGAATCCTGGTCAGAAGTATCGTAAGCAAATTCAGTCCTAGGTCTCTTAGAGGGGGAAGTTTGGCTTCCCCTGATTAAAGTAATAAGGTCTTCAGCCATTCTTATCATCTGTTTTTTAGGCATAGAGGCCTGACCATGCGGTCTGGGCATCTGTTTTCTAGGCATAGTTCGAGTTTTAGGCCTTGAAGAAGAAGATGGCATTGGTTTAATATGCAAGTCAGTAGGCCTGAATAACACCATCAGAAGCCAGTGCCTGCACAGCGGCTCAGGACCCATCCAAGTTAGAGACATCCGCAGGTTCTACAGTTGAAGCATCTCGTGGCATACCGGACTCCAAATGGGTCTAAGTAGAGGCCTGCAAATCTGAAGTAGTGGGTATCAGGGTCTGCGAAAGTGCCTCACTGAGTAAGGGCAAACTGGCGACTGGCTAAGGAGAAGAGTTGTCGGCAGCTTTGGACCTAGGCGGCCTGTCTCTGTCTTTATCTTTGCATTTTGTCAGAATGTCGGTAGTCGGATGACTTACCGAAGACATATCTGGATAATTGAACCAAGTACCAAAATATTTAGAAGTGTAAATATACAGACGACGAATAGTTCGTTGCTTAAATAAGGCACAAAACTGACAGTGAGGTACATCGTGGTCAGGGCCTAGGCATGGAATACAGTATGAATAAAAATCCTTTTGAGGTATTTGCTTTCCACAAGAGATACAATTACTGACTTTTACTGACATCTGTTTAGAGCAAGAAAAAGTTTCTCCAACAGGGTACTTAGCTTAACTTGAAGACTTCAGTTCTGAAACTCGAAAATGAAAATTTCAGGAATCGTCGACCAGCACTTGCAAGCTGCTTCTGCTTCAGGCTCCGCACGGCAAGAAAGACTGATGTAATGGCGTCAGCTGCATGCTTTACACCCCTGACTACCTGATGTCACGGAAGATGAGAAAGCAACCAACGCAGGACTCAAGACTTTGATAATCAGGCCGACTGAGGGCTACTGCAAGCAGATAACCCCAAATGGTTTGACTGCAACAGTGAACACGAAGAACATCTCCAAAAAAAAAAAAAGTCGCTTGTAAACTAGTAGATGACACTAGAAAAAAAGAGATAGAGAGTCAATCTAAGACAATTAAGAACAAGTACAAGTTATCAGCACTTAGCTGAGAGCACCGGCTGACACCTCCAATTCTCTATGGGTCAAATGAGATCTGATGTAATGGGAAGAGAGGCATTGTGGGTACAGCCTTAGCTCAAGTGTTTTTTGGCTGGCGTGAGCTTGTTATAATGGCCGAGTTGGTTCCGAGAGATTAGAACTGAACCCATCTGTTAAGACTGAATGAAGACTGACATCAGATAGACAGTTAAAGGGACTTGCAATTTCCTTACTGTGCAGCATCATGCTGGGTTACGAAGTTATTTTAAAAAAAGTGCCAAGAAAGGGTTAAGCTACACCTTTGAATTCAATTACAACAGATCCTCTTGAAAAGGAATATGCAAGGTCACAGAAAGCAGCAAAACTGATCCATTTTTGGGTACGCAACATAATACACAATGATGAAGGATAGGAGAATGACCTTTTCTGAAAACATCTTGGAATATAAACTTCAGGGGAAAGAGCTGATGCATGCTAGGGTGTACACACTGTAGTTTCTGGAGTCTGGCAAAGATATCTGGAACTGGAGGAAATGCAGGTTCCATCAATATACCTGTTCTGAATTTGTGGAAACAGATCCTTTTGGAAGACATGAGAAAAGTGTCTGCATCAAACTTCTATAATGCTTTACAATATTTATCCAATCCGTTTCCCAACACCTTTTGACTGAAGACTAAGAAACATGGAATTTTACTGAAGAATCTGATACAGATCTGTTGTTAATAGTGCTTGACAAAGCCAAATTAATCTCTACTGACAGCATTTTCTTGTTACTAGCTACACTCTTCTCAAGGAGGTTAGCTCTTACATGACTGAGCAATGTTGGTGATGCATGACTGAGATTTTGGGAGGGGGTGACTGACACTATATTTCTACTACATGACCCAAGCTCAATGAACTGTGAGACAGGTAACACTGGCTTATTGCAATATGCAAGAAGACTGCATTAAGCTGTGAATAGCCGCTCTTTTGCCTGTCATTCCTCCACCAGAACAGATTCCTGCATTCTGGAGCTTTCAGATGGTGGCCAGGAAATGTGCTACCAAAAGTCTGAAGGAAGAATGACCCACATGGGGTGAAGGAATGGAATGCTTAATTATGCTGGTATTATATGACAGAACTGTTACTAGTCTCACCCAAGAAAGCCCAGAATGCTCATTCCTTAATTTAAACAGCCTGAATACATGGAAACAGATGTTAACATGAACTTTATAAATGAAGACATGCAAAAACTCATTCATCCAATATACTTGTAGTGATGTATTATGCATGGGTCTTTGTTCTGATACACCCCTTGAAATGTTGATAAATTTAATGGATGTTCATCTGTGTATGACTAGACCCCCACTTCCCTGTTTTCCATGTTACCCTCTCCTATTACCCCTTTTACATTTACGGTTCTAAAGATTTTTTTTTCTAATTCCAATTTACAGTTGGAAATAAATTACATTTCTAGCACTCCCCTTCAGAAAATATTTTCACTTACACAGTCCACTGCATAACAGGAGTAACGCACTCCATGATATACTTTCTTTCTCAGGTGCATAAGGGACTCTGCTTTGCCTTGCATCTCAATGCACCAGAGGCATGTCAGCATCCTTACTCATTAAACTACTGAAAGGATACATATCTGCCTGGTGTTATCTGAAGGCATTATGTGGATATTTTAGGGTTCTGAACAGCTTTCTTTGCTAATCACTACTATAACAAACAGTGTGCATGCAGTCTCAGAAGCTCAACAGGTAGGACACTTTTCTTTGTTGTAGAATGCTGGGGGTTCTATTCCTACATGAGGCAGTTGGATTTACTTTCCAATATTGACAGTGCAGTACAGCATAAGGGGGTGGTATGTTCCTCAGTGTGCCATCCTTAAATGAATTTAAACAGAGGCCCTGTCCGACCGTAATTGAAGGTAGCTCAAGTGGATGTACAAGATCCCAGTGCACTTACTGAAAAGAGTGGAGGAAGTTCCCTGGTGTCTTTGCAAAATTTATCTTAGCCAATATGCATGGTATCTCAAGTCTCCTCAGAAAAGAGGTCTCTGATCTGGTGGAACTAAACCAGTCAACAAAGTATGAATAAATAAAAAAAAATGGTGAACTGCTCTTCTGAAAATAATTACGTTTTTGTGGGTAGATTCTATGTTAAGGGGGAAAGCTGGTAAATTTAAAGTATCTTCAAAAGTCAAGACAACATAATACAATGTTTAAAATTTTTAGCTGTCATCAGATGTTAAGACAGCATAATATACTGTTTAAAATTAGTTTTGATAACACACACATTGCTACAGTACAGACAGGCAAATCAGGTCTGAGGGTCATTAGAATAGTACCAGTTGTGTAAAATCTTACCATAACAATAGACGTCCTTACCTTCACCACTGCAATATTCCTTACTAATGGGGATTCCCTGCCATGAAGCCCTCCTTCCGGCCGGTTTAAAACTGTCTATTGTTGTTATAAGGTACGCTAAATGTCACATGCACACTCCTTCCGTAAGTTAGGTCATAAAGGTGACGTTCAGCTGTACCATCCTCAGAACAGATTGCCCCAGTAGGAACAGCAGTCCAAGGAAAACCAGGGAGAATCTACACAGCCAGGAAGGGAAAAAGACCAGGGGATGGAGGGAGGTAGTGGATACTGCAGCGGTGAAGGCAAGGACATCTACTGTTATGGTAAGATTTTACACAACTGTACTATGTCCTTGCCTTCACCGCTGCAGTATTCTTTATAATGGGAGAGTGCAAAATCTCAAGAAGAAACCTGTGAGGAGGAAGCAGCAGAGCCCTCCAAGAAGCCATGAAGAATGGCTACAGCAAAACCAGCTCTAGCTCTTGAGATACCATCCAACTGGTAATGTTTGGCAAAGGTATTCACAAAAGTCCAGGTAGCAGCTTCAAGAATCAAATTACCATCTAAGACTTTGGAAAAAAAAGCAGCACAAGAAGCCACAGCTCTAGTGGAATGAGCCATTATAGAAGAAGGAAGGCTCTCACCATGAAAAGTGTAACAAAAGGAAATAGCCTTTGAAATTCAAGTGGAAGTAGTTTGCTTGGAAACAGCCAAACCTAAAAACCTAGGATGAAAGGAAACAAATAACTGATCAGACTTTCTGATAGCTTATTTTTATCCAAATAAAATCTGAAATTTCTATGCACATCTACGGTATGCAGTGCCCTCTCAGTGTCAGATGTGGAGAGGGAAAAAAGTAGGCAAATTAATACGACTGATTAAGTGACAACTCATTAACCACCTTAGGCATGAAAGAAAGATTAGTATGCAAGGACACCCTGTCCTCATGAAACAAAAAAGATGGACAAGCCATAAGGGCTTGCAACTCATTCATCTGTCTGGCAGAAGTAAGAGCTAACAAAAGAACCGTCTTCCAAGAACAATGTTGCAAGGAAGCTGAAACAGCAGGCTCAAAAGCAGCCTAAGTCAATTTTTCCAGAATAAAATTATAATCCAAGGAGGAGGAACAGGCTTCTTGGGAGGTCTAATATTAAGGATGCCCTTAAGAAACTGCTTAGCCTCAAATCTAGAAGCTAATGGGGGAGTTAAAGGCAAACAAGCAGAAAGAGCTGAGAAGTGGGCCTTAATAGAAGAATAGAGTAAACCAGCATTGAACAACTCACACAAATAAGAAAGAACCAAACGAACATCCACAGAAAGTGGGGCCAGCTAACGAGAAAGACGCCAAACAGAAAACCTCTTCCATTTAGATAAGTAGGATTTCATAGCAGTAGGTTTCATGGCCTCCTGCAGGACCTGCAGCACATCCTCAGAAAAAAGGTGTCTATGAGGAATCAAATCTCTATCACCCACAGTGTCAACTGAAGTGTGAACAGGGGGGGATGGATGAGAGACCCCTTGTCTTGTGTGAGGAGATCCACCCTGTGAGGTAACTTGTGATGATTGCCCCTGGCTAGATACAGAAGTAGAGGAAAAGTACAGTTTTGTACCTACCATAAATGTAGATGTCCGAACAGGATAGCATCTGCAGTCCTAACAAATGGGTTGTCCTGTCGTCAGGCAGCCCTTCGGTCGGCCGGATTCCAAAGTCTGGGTCTGGCCTCGGCTGGTGTCGCACTTCACCCGACGTCATCTCTGCTGGTCTTCGGGTATAAAGGCATCAGCCGACGCCATTTTCCTCAGTGTTTCTTGCCCCAGATGCCAGTTGCCCTCTTGGTAAGCTAAATTTTTTGGATAAATGCCAATGTTTCCAAAAAGTAGAAGGCAAACACAAAAAATAAGCATGTATGTACATATATACAAACAAATACACCATAAGAGATCCCCCCCCAGCTAGCTATTAGGTGGGTAAATACCCTAGGAGTACCACAGAGGGGAAGGAGGGAGGGTAATCCTGACTGCAGATGCTATCCTGTTCGGACATCTACATTTATGGTAGGTACAAAACTGTACTATGTCCTTCAAGGATGCATCTGCAGTCCTAATAAATGGGTAGAATACCATAGCCAAACTAGGGGAGGAGGAAGAAGAATTATGGTGTAGTTAGGATCCCTTGCAAAACAGCAGTGGCAAACCCTGCTCGGGATCTAGAGTATAGAGGTAAGTTATAATGCTTGGCAAATGTATGCACGGAGGTCCAAGTAGCAGCCTCAATAATGTCCTTGGTAGCCACTCCTCGTAAGAAAGCTGTGGTAGTGGCTGTAGCCCTTGTAGAATGAGGCCTTATGTTCTGTGGAATTTGCTTTCCATGATAGGAGTAACAGAATCTTATGCAATTTCCTAGCCACTTGGAGATTGTCTGTTTGGAAATTGCTTTTCCTTCCCTTCCTGTTGCATAAGCTACTAGAAGCTGGTCAGTTTTTCTATTGCCCTTGGTTCTGTCCAGGTAGTAGCGCAACTGTCTATGTACATCCAAGGTATGCAGCAGTCTTTCCCCCCTGTTCTGTGGATTGGGGAAGAAGGTAGGTAGGTGGATTGCCTGGTTTAGAGACACTCTGGATACCACCTTAGGCATAAATGTAGGATTAGTTCTCATGGACACTCTATCTTGATGGAAGATTAGGAAGGGTTGTACTGCCATTAAGGCCTGTAGTTCCGAAACCCTTCTTGCTGAAGTAATTGCCAGTAGGAAAGCAGTTTTCCAGGATAGGTGTTGAAGATCTGCTGTTGCTGCTGGTTCGAATGGAGGGAGTGTCAATTTTTCTAGCACAAAGTTTAAGTCCCATGCTGGTATTGGTGGTTTCCTAGGAGGTTTTACATTCTTGATTCCTCTGAGGAACTGCCTGAGTAGAGGATGTGAGAAGACAGGGGGATCGAAGCTGTATTCTGCAGAAATAGCTTATGCATGTATCTTGATGGAGGAATAGGACAGGCCTGTATGGAGAAGCTCTGCCAAATACTCCAGGATGTTGGCAATATCTATCTTTGACACATCTTTCCCTCTTTCAGTACTCCAAATAACAAACCTTTTCCATTTTCCTGCATAGTTCCTTCTTGTTGAAGGTCTGCAGGCCTCCAGGATAATGTCTTTAACCCTTTGGGATAAATCTGGGTTAGTTGTTCCTATGTAATGTTCCAGGCAGTCAGTTGCAGAGTTTTCAGGTTTGGATGCAGGATGTTGTAGTCGCTCTGAGTTAACATCAAAGGAATCAGGGGTAGTGTCCACGTCCCCCCCCGAGACATGCTCCTCAGCAATGGATACCAGTGTTGTCTTGGCCAATTTGGAGCTATCAGAATTATCCTTGGACGTTCCTCTTTGATTTTCAGTAGTACCTTGTGCATCAAAGGAAGAGGTGGAAATGCATATGCTGTCAGGCCTTTCCAACTGAAGGATAGAGAGTCCACCTTCCAAGCAAGTGGGTGGAATGTCCTTGTGCAGAATTTCTTGAGCTGGTGATTGAGTGGGGATGCGAATAGGTCTATTTGTGGCATTCCCCATTTCTTTGTGATGGCCTTGAAGATGTCCGGGTGTAGCTTCCATTCGTGAGCATCTGAGGTAGTTCTGCTTAACATGTCTGCTAGGATGTTTTCTTTTCCCGGTACAAATATTGCCTGTAACTGAATGTTGTAGCTCAGAGCCATATTCCATAGGTCCAGAGTCATTCGACATAGGGGGTATGAATGAGTGCCTCCCTGTTTGTTGATGTACCACATGACTGTGGTGTTGTCTGTCCTTATCATTAATTGGCCTTCTTTGAGGAATGGTCTGAAATTCTGGATTGCTAGTTTTACTGCCAGCATTTCTTTTTGATTTATGTGCAGGTGCAGCTGGTCTGGAGTCCATAAGCCTTGAATGCATTTGTCCAACATGTGGGCCCCCCAACCTAGGTCTGAGGCGTCCGTTGTGATGGTTTGGCTTGTTTGAATGTTGTGGAAGGACAAACCTGGGTTTGCCTGGCATGCTTGAGCCCACCATAGGAATTCTTGTTTCAGGCATGGGATTAGTGGTATTTCGGTTTCTAAGCTGTGCCTGTGTTGAGACCATAAATTCTTTAGGTACCACTGTAGCTTTCTCATATGCAGTCTGGCATGGGGGACCAGGATTATGCAGGATGCCATGAAGCCCAAGGCCTGCAGTACTTTCTTGCTGTTAGTTTGTTCTGCTTTATTAATGCCAAGAAGTAAAGAGGAAGTTGTTCTTGTTTTTCTGCAGTTAGGAATGCCATCTGTTTTACTGTGTCCAATTCTGCACCCAAGAATGTTCTTGTTTGGGATGGTATCAGTCTTGACTTTTTTAAATTGACTGTGTATCCCAGGGCTTATAGTAAGCAAATGACTCTTCGTAAGTCTTGTGTCAGCTTGCTGTTGTTGTCCGCTTGTATCAGGCAGTCGTCCAGGTATGGGTAAATTTGGATTCCCTGAAGCCTGCAATGAGCGATTACTGATGCCAGGCATTTCGTGAACACTCTGGGCGCAGTAGATAAGCCAAAGGGCAATGCTGAGAATTGATAATGCTCTGATCCTGCAAGAAATCTGAGGTATCTTCTGCAATTTGGTCGTATGGGGACATGCAGGTATGCCTCCTTGAGATCTAGAGTTACCAGCCAACACTCCTTGCCCAGCATGGGAAGAAGTTGCTGTAGGGTCAGCATTTTGAATTTTGGAACAATGATGAATGTGTTTAGAGCGGACAGGTCGAGAATAGGTCTCCAATTTTTCTCTTTTCTTGGTACTAGGAAAAATCTGGAGTAAAATCCTTTGCTCTGTTCTGTAGGTGGTACCCTTTCCACAGCTCTCATCTTTGTTAATTGAGCTATTTGTTTTAGGGCTTCTGTCTTTTGATTTGGTGGTAGGTTTGGCATTCCACTTTTTACTGGTAAGGTGTGGAAATGAAACCTGTAGCCTTGGTCTATAGTTTGCAAAACCCACTTGTCTCTTGTGATATAGTGCCAGTTTTTTGAAAATAAGGCTAACTTTCCGCCTAAAGGTGCTGCTATTTGTTCCCTGGTAGGCGGTGTCAGAACCAAGTCACTGTGATTGTCCTGTTGCAGTGGTAGTGGTTGTGTCTGTGCCTCGTTGGTTATTGCCTTGCCACTGACGTCCTCTGTAGGCACCTCCTCTGGATTGATTTCTGCCTCTGGAATGTCTATTCCTGCCTCTCTGAGATTTAGAGGAGTCTGGAAAGGACCAATTTTTGGAAGGCCAGTTCCTGCTAAACCTTGGGGGCTGAACCTGTAAGAAATCTTTAACTGTTTGTACAGATTTTGCCTTCTCTTCCATTTTCTTCATTACTTGTTGGGCAGGAGGACCAAATAGACTGACCTTATCCATAGGAGCATCTAATAGCTTTGTTTTAACATGATCCGGCAAGACCTGCTCTTTCAACCATGCATGCCTTCTTATAACTGTGCCCGTCATGGCTGATCTAAATGAAGCCTCCAGTGCATCATAGCCACATTTTAAAGAATGGTTACTAACCTGCTGAATGTTATTCACCATTTCTAAAACATATTTCTTATCTAAGGAATCATCAGAGGACAGTTTCTTAGTTAACTGATCAAGCATAAACTCTTGGTATTGGATCATATGAAACTGACAGTTCAAAGCTCTAGCTGAAAGAGTAGCAGAGGTGTATACTTTTTTACCCCATCTCTAAGGACCTGGATTCCCTTTCAGAAGGGAGAGGGTTTTTTGCTGAGGTCGAGGCTACTGCCTTAGGCCCCTGGGAGATAGTCTCAGGATCTGCAAGAGGAGCCTTGTATAAGTGGTGATGAGTGTCCGGAACCCTGTAAAACCTATCGGGCTTGGCAGGGGCTGGAGGTAAAGTATCAGGAGCAGTGCAAGCATCATTGAATGCATCATCCACAACAGGAAGAACTGGAGGTATAGCTAAGGGCCTATGTTGCGGTAAGTGTAGAAAGGTCCTAAGCCTTTTTCTTGAATCTGAAAAATCTTGTCCCTGCCATTGGAATTGCTCTCTCATGGCATGTAAGGTTTCCCCAAAGGAAAATTCCTCTGGTGGAGAGGCAGAAGGTATAGATTCTTCAGCATCGGAATCTTCATAAGTAGAAAAGGGAGCTTCTGGATGGTCTGTATTGTCTGAATCATCAGAAGAGTCATCTGAGGACACTGGTTCAGGGGGCTCTGCTCTAGGTCTCTTTTCTGGAGGTTGAGAGGCCCTGTCTGTGTGAGATTGGGATCCCCTTATTAAAGAGATGAGATCCTCTGCCAGAGTAAGCATTTGTGAACTGGAACTGGGCCTGTGAGAGGGGGGCTTAACAGGCACAGACTTAGCAGTTTTGGCTGCTTTAGCCCTGGCAAAGGCCTTTATAGACATGGCTGCAGGAGGCCTAGCAGCACCACGTGCTGGGGTAGAGACATCCAAAGGGATGGTGTCCGATAATTCTAGAGAAGCCGCATTAGTAGGCAAAATTTCAGAGGCCGATTCAACTGGGGTAGCAGGGGCCTCGGTAGTAGTCATGGATTCGGCTGAAGATTGATCCGTTTGCTCGGTTTCGGCCGAAACAGAGACACTCGCGGTTTGCTTAACCGTGGTTTCGGCCGAAACCGCGGACTGCGAGTGTCGGTCTTTTTCTTTCGCTTAACAATTTGAGAAGTCGGAGGATCCGACGGCATAATGTACGCAAAATCTGAGCCGAAAAACTGTTCAGCAAACTCCGACCGACGCCTAAGCGTTCGTCGGTTGAAGGAAGCGCAGGCTAAACAGGCTGCTACGTCGTGGTCTGGGCCTAGACAAGGTAAGCAGTAAGAGTGGAAATCTTTATGAGGTATTTGTTTCCCACAAGTTAAACAGTTATTCACTTTTTCTGACATCGGCTGAGGCAAGAAAGAGTCCCCAACGGGTACTTAGCTTTTAGAAGTCTTCGAAGTAGTATTCGGTAGTAGTAATCTCTGGATCTGACCGACCGGCACTTGCGAACAGCTTCTGCTTCGGGCGCCACACGGCAAGAAAGACTGAGGAAAATGGCGTCGGCTGATGCCTTTATACCCGAAGACCAGCAGAGATGACGTCGGGTGAAGTGCGACACCAGCCGAGGCCAGACCCAGACTTTGGAATCCGGCCGACCGAAGGGCTGCCTGACGACAGGACAACCCATTTGTTAGGACTGCAGATGCATCCTTGAAGGACATCCAGTGCTGTCACGGCCAAAAGGGAGTCACAAACAAGATTTTGAGAGAATCCTGAACACGACTCTCGAAATGGGAGGAAGGGTAGGGAATGCATAAAGAAACATCCCCTTCTAAGAAAATGAGAGGGCATCCATCCTCCATACCAGAGGACCTGGGACTCTGGCACAAAAAGTACAGTTGTGAACACTTACCATAAATGTAGATGTTTGAGTGTATTCACTGTTGAAGTCATTACATTTGGGTAATCTGCTGGCAGGTTGCCCTCATCGGCCTGAATTCCGAAGTCTTGGGTCCTGCGTCGGTTGCTGTCTTCTCTTCCATATCATCAGGTCGTCAGGGGTATAAAACATGCAGCCGACACCATTTTCTTTAGTTTTTCTTGCCCCCGATGTCAGGTGCTCCCAAAAAGGTAGCAATATTAAATATATATATCTATATGTTGTTGTTGTGTCTTTCGGCTTTTCCCGGTTAGGGGTCACCACAGCAGAACTCCGGTCCGCTAATGATTGGTAGTTGATTTTTTTACGTGCCGAGTTACCAGCCCCCATACACGCATGTCTCCACGCAGAAGCCGCTCTAGCTGAGAATCGAACCAGACAGCATCTTACTGTGAGGCGACAACGCTACTGCAGCACCGCGGGTAAATATATATATATCTATATACATGCTTCAATATAAACTTTACCTTCATCTACAAGCAAATACACCACACAGGTTGTAGAAGATGGAGAAGGAATGATAAACTGTAGAATGATAGGAGGATGGCAGGAGGGTAACCTGGACTGCAACAGTGAATACGCTCGAACATCTACATTTATGGTAAGTGTACATAACTGTACTATGTTCTTCGTGCTTCACTGTTGCAGTCATTACATTTGGATAGAATCCCAAAGCTATGGTTGGGAGGCTGGAGCTAAACAGCATTAGGAGTGGCTATAAGGCCCTGCAGCACTGCAGTGGCAAAGCCTGCCCTGGACTTAGAGAAGCAAATGGTAATGCTTTGTAAAGGTGTGAACAGAACTCCAAGTAGCAGCCTCTATAATGTCTTTGGTTGGTACCCCTCTGAGAAAGGCTGCCGAAGCAGCTGCAGCTCTGGTGGAATGAGACCTAATGCCCTTGGGCACAGGTTTACCACGGTGTAAGTAGCAGAAACGGATGCAGTGGCTTATCCACTTTGAAACTGTCTGCTTTGAGATTGCCTTTCCTTCTAATCCTGCAGCATATGACACTAGTAATTGCTCAGTTTTTCTTAGAGCTTTTGTCCTGCTCAAGTAGAATCTTAGCGGTCTGTGTACGTCCAAGGAATGCAGAATTCTCTCCTCTTTGCTCTGTGGATTTGGATAAAAAGTTGGCAGATGAATTGTTTGGTTAAGAGCCACAATGGAAACCACCTTAGGCATAAAAGTAGGATTTGTCCTCAGAGACACCCTGTCCGGGTAAAATATGATAAAAGGCTCTACAGCCATGAGGGCCTGTAGCTCTGAAACTCTTCTTGCTGAAGTAATTGCTAGTAGCAGAGCTGTCTTCCATGATAAGAACTTTACATCAGCGGTAGTGGCTGGTTCAAATGGAGGCAGGGTGAGCTTTTCCAACACATAATTGAGGTCCCATGCAGGTAATGGTGATCTTCTAGGATGCTTTAGGTTTTTGGCTCCTCCAAAGATACTGATTAATAGTAAAGGATGAGAAATGACTGGTGGCTCTGTACTGTAATGAGCCAAAATGGCAGCGGCATGGATTTTGATTGATGAGAAAGATAGGCCTTTGTCAAGCATCTCAGTTAAGTATTGTAATATCTGAGGAATTTGCGGTTCTGCTGTATCAGTTCCTTATGCTTGATTCCAAGCACAGAATCTCTTCCATTTGTCAGCATAAGATTTTCTAGTACTAGGCCTTCTGGCTTCCAAAATGACATCCATCAAAGCTTTACTGAGAGGTGTCGCTCGCATGACTACATGATTAGCCATGCTGCCAGGTTCAGAGTCTGTAGCTGATTGTGCAGGATCTGATTGTTTTGCTGGGACAGTAGTTGTGGTCTTTGAGGCAAGGTCCAAGCTGGGTATTGAGACAAGTTCCTTAGGATTGGGTACCAGTATTGGCAGGGCCAGTCCCGGGCAATTAATATCATCTTTGGCTTCTCTTGTCTGACTTTTAGGAGGACCTTGGGTAGAAGAGGGAGAGGAGGAAAGGTGTAAACTGACAGTTTTTTCCAACTGAAGGATAGGTTATCCACTTTCCATGCTCGTCTGTGATAAGTCCTTGTGCAGAATCTTTTCAATTGATAATTTTGAGGAGAGGCAAATAGATCTTTATCTGTGCTCCCCCATTTCTCTGTTATCATGCTGAATACTTGTGGAATTTTTTCCACTCGTGAGGATCCATAAGGTTTCTGCTTAAATCATCTGCCAGAGTGTTCTGTTTTCCTGGCAGGAATTGAGCTTGAAGATTTGGTAGGTCAAAGCTATGTCCCACAGTGTCATGGCTAATCTGCAAAGGGGGTATGAGTGTGTGTCCCCTTGCTTGTTTATATACCACATGACTGTGGTGTTGTCTGTCTTTATCAGTAGATGTCATGGATGAAGTAATTCCTTGAAGGCTGTTAGGGCATTTTGAACAGCTAGCATCTCTTTCTGGTTGATATGTAGTCGCATTTGATTTGGTGCCCATATGCCCTGAATGCATCTTCCTGACATGTGGGCCCCCCCGGCATAATCCGATGCGTCTGTTGTTAAGGCCTGGCTGGCAGGGGGTAGAGTGAAGGGCCGTCCCATGTTTTGGTGACAGGCCTTTGCCCACCATAGAAACTCCTGTTGCAGGCAAGGGATGAGAGGAATCATTGTTTCCAGACTGTGTGAATGCTGACTCCACAAACTTTTTAGGTACCATTGAAGTTTCCTCATATGCAGTCTTGCATATGGAATTAGTAGGATGCAGGATGCCATGAAGCCCAGAACCTGCAGAATTTGTCTTGCAGAAGACTGGGTTTTTGTTGCCATCAGTTTGAAGTTAGTAGTCAGTTGCCTTTGTTTGTCTGGCGTGAGGTAAGCCATCTGGGTAGTTGTATGCAAGCTTGCGCCCAAGAATGTTATCTTTTGCGAGGGTACCAGTTGTGATTTATTTTCGTTTATTGTGTACCCTAGGCATGCTAGAAGCCTTTTCACAAACGCCAGGTGTCGTAGAAGAGTGTTCTTGTTCTCTGCTTGAATGAGACAGTCGTCCAAGTAAGGATATATTTGAATACATCTTTGACTGCAAAATGCAATTACTGGTGCCAGGCACTTTGTGAAGACCCTGGGAATAGTAGATAAGCCAAAGGGCAGTGCAGAGAATTGGTAATGCATTAAGCCAGCCTTGAATCTGAGGTATCTTCTGCACGATTGTCTTATTGGGACATGCAGGTATGCCTCTTAAGTCCAAAGTCACCAGCCAGGCATTCTTGCCCAGCATGGGCAGAAGCTGTTGCAAAGTGAACATTTTGAACTTTGGAATGTCCAGGTATGTGTTCAGAATCGATAAATCCAGTAGTGGCTGCCAGACCTTGTCCTTTCAGGGTACCAAGAACAGTCTCGAGTAAAAACCTTGTCCTTTTTCCTGTTATGGTGCGGTTTGAATGGTCCCCATATCCATGAGGGACGTAACCTGTTTCTGTGCCTCTGCCCATTGTTTTTTTTTTGTTAGGTCTGGCCAACCATTTGTCATAGGCAAAGTGTGGAAATGGAATCTGTATCCCTGTGATACGATGTTCAGAACCCACTTGTCCTTGGTTATTAACTGCCAATTTTGAGCAAAAAGTGCTAATTTTCCCCCTATGGGTGCTGCCAAAAGATAAGTGCTTGGTGTAGGCAGAGGGAAGTCATTGGGATTGCATCTCCTCCAGATTTGGAGGTGGATGCGCCCCATTGCTTTGACCTGTACGAGTCTTGAGCCTGGTACCTGGAACCCTTAGGGCATCTGGATTTGCCCCTTTGAGCTCTGTCTGACACAGGAAAGGACCAATTGTTTGTAGGCCAGTGTCTACTGAACCTAGGTGGCTGCACTTGTAAGAAATCTTTAACTGTTTGCATGGACTTGGCTTTGTCTTCCATCTTCTTTAAAACATCTTCTGCCTTAATACCAAACAGAGAATCATGCTGTAAATGTGCATCTAGTAATTTAGCTTTAACATGATCAGGCAGATTTTGCTCTTTTAACCAAGCATCCCTCCTAATCACAGATCCAGTAACTGCGGCCCTGCAGGAGGCCTCTGAAGAATCAAAACCACATTACAAAGTATGCTTTCCAACTTGTTCAGCTGCATGCAATAATTTCTGCAATTCCTTATTTTCTGCACATTCTGAAATCAACATCATTTTCTTTCAGCAATCCCATAACATGTTGGTACTTAAGCACATGAAATTGACAGTTTAAGGCCCTGATTACCAAGGTTGCAGATGTATAAACCTTTTTTCCCCATCTGTCCAGCACCCTTGAATCTCACTTGGAGGGGGTAGGGTTTTTTGCTGTTGAGTCCTTAACTCCCTTTGGACCCTGTGAAATAGTTTCTGGATCAGTAGCAGGGTTTCTAAATAAAAATTTACGAGAATCAGGAACCCGGTAATACCTGTCAGGCTTACTGAGAGCCGGAGGTAGATAGTCAGGGGTCAGGCTTGACTCAGAGAAAACATCATCCACAATGTCTAACACAGCAGGAATTGGCTAAAGGCTTGTGCTGTGGGAGAAGGAGGAAATCCCTGAGCCTCTTTTTTGATTCTGAGAAGTCTTGACTCTCCCAGTGAAAATGCTCCCTCAAAGTATGCAAGGTTTCCCCGAATGAATAATCCTCAGGAGGAGATGCAGATGGAATAGACTCCTCAGCATCAGAATCCTCACAGGGAGGTAAAGATAATTCCTGAGCAGAAGAGGAATCAGAAGAAATAGAAACCTGATCTGAAGATTCATAGTCAGTGGCTTGCCTAGGCCTCTTATCTGGAGGGGGATGGGTATCCCTAATCAAGGTAATAAGGTCTTCAACCATTTTGATAATCTGTTTTTTAGGCATAGAAGCCTGTGCACGTGGCTCAGGGGTCGGTTTTTTAGTTTTAGAAGGTGTCTTTGCCTTTGGTATTGCAGTTTTCATCGGTTTGATATAAAAATGTTGAGGTCTGAATACACCCTCAGAAGCCGGTGCCTGCTCAGCGGATCCGGACCCATCTGAGGGAGATACATCTGTCGTTCCAATACCTTGAGTATCTTGCGGCATGCCGGACTCCACATGAATGTCAGTAGAGGTCTGCGACTCAAAGGTAGCGGGTATCAGGGGCTGCGAAAGCAACTCACTGAGTACCGGCGAACGGCTTAGGAGAAGCTTAGTCATTGGTTTTGGATGTCGACTGCCTTTCTCTGTCTTTTTCTTTGCGTTATGTACTCCGGTAGTCGGATTGCTATCCGACGATATCTCTGGGTAGTTAAATCTGTTTCCAAAATACTTACATGCAAAAATATACAGACGCTTAATAGTACGTTGGTTAAATCTAGCACAAAACCGATAGCCAGGCACGTTGTGATCAGGGCCTAGGCAAGGAATACAGTATAAATGGAAATCCTTATGAGGTATTTGCTTCCCACAAGTAATACAATTATTAACTTTTTCTGACATCGGTAAAAAGCAAGAAAAAAGTTTCCCCAAAGGGGTACTTAGCTTTATTGAAGACTTCGGTTATGAAACTCAAACGCGAATATTTCAGTAGTTGGCCGACCGGCACTTGCGAAATGCTTCTGCTTTGGGCACCGCGCAGCAAGAAAGACTAAAGAAAATGGCATCGGCTGCATGTTTTATACCCCTGACAACCTGACGTCATGGAAGAGAAGACAGCAACAGACGCAGGAAGCAAGACTTTGGAATTCAGGCCGACTGAGGGCAACCTGCCAGTAGCTTACCCAAATGTAACGACTGCAGCAGTGAAACACGAAGAACATCAGAGGAAGTTGTCTGTTCAGAGGGGAGGCAGAGAGATCTACTTGAGGAGTACCTCACTGGTGAGCAATGTCCAGAAACACATTCCTGTGAAGCATCCATTCGTGAGATTGAGTGAAGGATCTGCTCAGACTGTCTGCCACAATGTTCCGATTTGAAGAAATGTTAACTGCCTCAAGAGTCACACGATATTGGATAGCCAGATCCCATACCAGAAGTAACAGTTGGCAAAGACGGTAGGATCTTGTACCCTCCTGTTTGTTGATATACCACTACTGTGGTATTGCCCGTGAATACCTTGAGAGATCCTGCAGAGAAGAGAGGATGAAAAGCCAGAAGAGCCAGTATAAGAGCCCTCATCTCTTTAATGCTGATGTGCTCCTCCTGCTGACAAGGTGACCACACTCCCTGAACCCTCACAGAGCCAAATGTTGCTCCCCATCTCACATCTGAAGTGTCTGAACAGATCCTGAGAGGGAAGCGGAGGCTGAAAAGGGAACCCTGGACTCCGACTTCAGAAACCACTGGAGCTTCCTCATGTAAAGTTTGTCCAGAGGAAGCTTCGGAATGGTGGAAAACATGAACCCCAGAGCTCTGAGAAACTCCATGGCTGAAATGGAGGCCAGGGGAAGAAGTATGAAAGAAAGAAATGAGAGTAAATGCCTTTGGAGGAGGCAGGGATGCCAGCATTGGCACCGTTTGAAACCTGCCACCCAGAAAGAAACGATCCTGAGAAGGAGTCTGGGAAGACTTGTTGGAAGTTTATTGTGAACTCCAAGCTCTGAAGAGGAAAGATGGTAACATGAAGATTTTGCAAAAGGACCTCTGGAGAAGACGCCTGAATCAGCAGGTTGTCCAAATAAGGAAAGATTTGGATCCCTTGAAGCCTGCAAAAGGCAATCGCAGAAATGAGGCATTTGGTGAACACCCCCCAAAGGGCAAAGCAAAGAACTGATCATGTCAGGAAGTAACAGAGAAACGTAAAAGTCTCCTGAAAAGAGGATGGATAGGAATATGGAGATAAGCATTCTTGAGGTCCAGAGACACCAGAAAAGCCTGAGGGAGCAAGAGAGGAAAAAGGGACTGAAGGGACAACATCTGGTGTTCATATGGGAGAGGTCTAGGACAGGTCTTCCAAGTACCTTCTTTTCTGGGCACTAGAAATATTCTTGAATAAAACCCTTTCCCCCTTTAGGACATAGGCACTTCTTGAATAGTACCCTGAGACAAGAAGTCCCGAAGAACCTCTGGGGAAAAAAGGAAGCTGCTCCCGAGGAGGCTGAGGAATGCCCAAAAAAGGAGGGCAGGAAATCCAGACCAATGAAGTGCCCTTGACGAATGATTGACAGAAAGTACACTTGTGTACACTTACCATAAATGTAGATGCTCGAGTATATTCACTGTTGCAGTCCTCACATTTGGGTTATCTGCCTGCAGGTAGCCCTCAGCCGGCCTGAATACCAGAGTCTTGATTCCTGCGTCGGATGCTGTCTCTTCTTCCATGACGTCAAGTCGTCAGGGGTATAAAATATGCAGCCGACGCCATTACATCAACTTTTTCTTGCCCCAGATGTCAGGTGCCCCCACAAAGGGAAGCAATTGTATGTTACGGTACACCTCCATCAAAAAGCAAATACACCATAAAGGTAAAATACACTAAACAAGAAGGAAAGGTAGAGCCAAGAGAAGTGAGGGGCTGGAGGGAGGGTAAACCAGGACTGCAACAGTGAATACACTTGAACATCTACATTTATGGTAAGAGTACACAACTGTATTATGTTCTTTGTGTTTCACTGTTGCAGTCATCACATTTGGGTTGATTCCCAAAGCTAAGGAGGGGAGGAGGAAGTTAGAGAGCATTAGGTCCAGCCATTAAGCCCTGCAAGACTGCAGTGGCAAAACCAGCTCTGGATTTAGAAAAAACAGGCACGTGGTAATGCTTGGTGAAGGTAAATGCAGAGCTCCAGATAACAGCATCTAGGATGTCCCTGGTAGGGACTCCTCTGAGAAAAACTGTAGAGGTAGATGCAGCCCTGGTGGAATGTGATTTTATCCCCTGTGGGGTAGGTTTTCCATGGTGCTTGTAGCAGAAATGAATGCAATGGGCTATCCATTTAGAAATGGTTTGCTTTGAAATGACCTTCCCCTCTGCCCCTGCAGCAAAGCCAACCAGCAGCTGTTCAGATTTTCTGAGAGGCTTAGTCCTGTCCAAATAAAATCTAAGTTGTCTGTGCACATCCAAAGAGAGCAGTATTCTTTTTCCTTTGATTTGTGGATTAGGGAAAAAAGTAGGCAAATGAATGGACTGATTTAACACCACACTAGACAACACCTTGGGCATAAAGGAAGAAAGTACAGTTTTGTACCTATCATAAATGTAGATGTCCGAACAGGATAGCATCTGCAGTCCTTACAAATGGGTTGTCCTGTCGTCAGGCAGCCCTTCGGTCGGCCGGATTTCAAAGTCTGGGTCTGGCCTCGGCTGGTGTCGCACTTCACCCGACGTCATCTCTGCTGGTCTTCGGGTATAAAGGCATCAGCCAACGCCATTTTCCTCAGTGTTTCTTGCCCCAGATGCCAGTTGCCCTCTTGGAAAGCTAAATTTTTGGGTAAATGCCAATGTTTCCAAAAAAAAAGGTAGAAGGCAAACACAAAAAATAAGCATGTATGTACATATATACAAACAAATACACCACAAGAGATTCCCCCCCAGCTAGCTATTAGGTGGGTAAATACCCTAGGAGTACCACAGAGGGGAAGGAGGGTGGGTAATCCTGACTGCAGATGCTATCCTGTTCGGACATCTACATTTATGGTAGGTACAAAACTGTACTATGTCCTTCAAGGATGCATCTGCAGTCCTTACAAATGGGTAGAATACCATAGCCAAACTAGGGGAGGAGGAAGAAGAATTATGGTGTAGTTAGGATCCCTTGCAAAACAGCAGTGGCAAACCCTGCTCGGGATCTAGAGTATAGAGGTAAGTTATAATGCTTGGCAAATGTATGCACGGAGGTCCAAGTAGCAGCCTCAATAATGTCCTTGGTAGCCACTCCTCGTAAGAAAGCTGTGGTAGTGGCTGTAGCCCTTGTAGAATGAGGCCTTATGTTCTGTGGGATTTGCTTTCCATGGTAGGAGTAACAGAATCTTATGCAATTTCCTATCCACTTGGAGATTGTCTGTTTGGAAATTGCTTTTCCTTCCCTTCCTGTTGCATAAGCTACTAGAAGCTGGTCAGTTTTTCTATTGCCCTTGGTTCTGTCCAGGTAGTAGCGCAACTGTCTATGTACATCCAAGGTATGCAGCAGTCTTTCCCCCCTGTTCTGTGGATTGGGAAAAAAGGTAGGTAGGTGGATTGCCTGGTTTAGAAACACTCTGGATACCACCTTAGGCATAAATGTTGGATTAGTTCTCATGGACACTCTATCTTGATGGAAGATTAGGAAGGGTTGTACTGCCATTAAGGCCTGTAGTTCCGAAACCCTTCTTGCTGAAGTTATTGCCAGTATGAAAGCAGTTTTCCAGGATAGGTGTTGAAGATCTGCTGTTGCTGCTGGTTCGAATGGAGGGAGTGTCAATTTTTCTAGCACAAAGTTCAAGTCCCATGCTGGTAATGGTGGTTTCCTAGGAGGTTTTACATTCTTGATTCCTCTGAGAAACTGCCTGAGTAGAGGATGTGAGAAGACAGGGGGATCGAAGCTGTATTCTGCAGAAATAGCTGATGCATGTATCTTGATGGAGGAATAGGACAGGCCTGTATGGAGAAGCTCTGCCAAATACTCCAGGATGTTGGCAATATCTATCTTTGACACATCTTTCCCTCTTTCAGTACTCCAAATGACAAACCTTTTCCATTTTCCTGCATAGTTCCTTCTTGTTGAAGGTCTGCGGGCCTCAAGGATAATGTCTTTAAACCTTTGGGATAAATCTGGGTTAGTTGCTCTTATGTAATGTTCCAGGCAGTCAGTTGCAGAGTTTTCAGGTTTGGATGCATGATGTTGTAGTCGCTCTGAGTTAACATCAAAGGAATCAGGGGTAGTGTCCACGTTCCCCCCCGAGACATGCTCCTCAGCAATGGATACCAATGTTGTCTTGGCCAATTTGGAGCTATCAGAATTATCCTTGGACGTTCCTCTTTGATTTTCAGTAGTACCTTGTGCATCAAAGGAAGAGGTGGAAATGCATATGCTGTCAGGCCTTTCCAACTGAAGGATAGAGAGTCCACCTTCCAAGCAAGTGGGTGGTATGTCCTTGTGCAGAATTTCTTGAGCTGGTGATTGAGTGGGGATGCGAATAGGTCTATTTGTGGCATTACCCATTTCTTTGTGATGGCCTTGAAGATGTCCGGGTGTAGCATCCATTCGTGAGCATCCGAGGTAGTTCTGCTTAACATGTCTGCTAGGATGTTTTCTTTTCCCGGTACAAATATTGCCTGTAACTGAATGTTGTAGCTCAGAGCCATATTCCATAGGTCCAGAGCCATTCGGCATAGGGGGTATGAATGAGTGCCTCCCTGTTTGTTGATGTACCACATGACTGTGGTGTTGTCTGTCCTTATCATCAATTGGCCTTCTTTGAGGAATGGTCTGAAATTCTGGATTGCTAGTTTTACTGCCAGCATTTCTTTTTGATTTATGTGCAGGTGCAGCTGATCTGGAGTCCATAATCCTTGAATGCATTTATCCAGCATGTGGGCCCCCCAACCTAGGTCTGAGGCATCCGTTGTGATGGTTTGGCTTGTTTGAATGTTGTGGAAGGACAAACCTGGGTTTGACTGGCATGCTTGAGCCCACCATAGGAACTCTTGTTTCAGGCATGGGATTAGTGGTATTTCGGTTTCTAGGCTGTGCCTGTGTTGAGACCATAAATTCTTTAGGTACCACTGTAGCTTTCTCATATGCAGTCTGGTATGGGGGACCAGGATTATGCAGGATGCCATGAAGCCCAAGGCCTGCAGTACTTTCCTTGCTGTTAGTTTGTTCTGCTTTGTTAATGCCAAGAAGTAAAGAGGAAGTTGTTCTTGTTTTTCTGCAGTTAGGAATGCCATCTGTTTTACTGTGTCCAATTCTGCACCCAAGAATGTTCTTGTTTGGGATGGTATCAGTCTTGACTTTTTTAAATTGACTGTGTATCCCAGGGCTTGTAGTAAGCAAATTACTCTTTGTAAGTCTTGTGTCAGCTTGCTTTTGTTGTCCGCTTGTATCAGGCAGTCGTCCAGGTATGGATAAATTTGGATTCCCTGTAGCCTGCAATGAGCGATTACTGATGCCAGGCATTTCGTGAACACTCTGGGCAGTAGATAAGCCAAAGGGCAATGCTGAGAATTGATAATGCTCTGATCCTGCAAGAAATCTGAGGTATCTTCTGCAATTTTGTCGTATGGGGACGTGCAGGTATGCCTCCTTGAGATCTAGAGTTACCAGCCAACACTCCTTGCCCAGCATGGGAAGAAGTTGCTGTAGGGTCAGCATTTTGAATTTTGGAACAATGATGAATGTGTTTAAAGCAGACAGGTCGAGAATTGGTCTCCAACTTTTCTTTTCTTGGTACTAGGAAGAGTCTGGAGTAAAATCCTTTGCCCTGTTCTGTAGGTGGTACCTTTTCCACAGCTCTCATCTTTGTTAATTGAGCTATTTGTTTTAGAGCTTCTGTTTTTTGATTTGGTGGTAGGTTTGGCATTCCTCTTTTTACTGGTAAGGTGTGGAAATGAAACCTGTAGCCTTGGTCTATAGTTTGCAAAATCCACTTGTCTCTTGTGATATAGTGCCAATTTTTTGAAAATAAGGCTAACTTTCCGCCTAAGGGTGCTGCTATTTGTTCCCTGGTAGGCGGTGTCAGAGCCAAGTCACTGTGATTGTCCTGTTGCAGTGGTAGTGGTTGTGTCTGTGCCTCGTTGGTTATTGCCTTGCCATTGACGTCCTCTGTAGGCACCTCCTCTGGATTGATTTCTGCCTCTGGGACGTCTATTCCTGCCTCTCTGAGATTTAGAGGAGTCTGGAAAGGAACAATTTTTGGAAGGCCAGTTCCTGCTAAACCTTGGGGGCTGAACCTGTAAGAAATCTTTAACTGTTTGTACAGATTTTGCCTTCTCTTCCATTTTCTTCATTACTTGCTGGGCAGGAGAACCAAATAGACTGACCTTATCCATAGGAGCATCTAATAGCTTTGCTTTAACATGATCCGGCAAGACCTGTTCTTTCAACCATGCATGCCTTCTTATAACTGTGCCAGTCATGGCTGATCTAAATGAAGCCTCCAGTGCATCATAGCCACATTTTAAAGAATGGTTACTAACCTGCTGAATGTTATTCACCATTTCTAAAACATATTTCTTATCTAAGGAATCATCAGAGGACAGTTTCTTAGTTAACTGATCAAGCATAAACTCTTGGTATTGGATCATATGAAACTGACAGTTCAAAGCTCTAGCTGAGAGAGTAGCAGAGGTGTATACTTTTTACCCCATCTCTCTAAGGACCTGGATTCCCTTTCAGAAGGGAGAGGGTTTTTCGCTGAGGTCGAAGCTACTGCCTTAGGCCCCTGGGAGATAGTCTCAGGATCTGCGAGGGGAGCCTTGTATAAGTGGTGATGAGTGTCCGGTACCCTGTAAAACCTATCGGGCTTGGCAGGGGCTGGAGGTAAAGTATCAGGAGCAGTGCAAACATCATTAAATGCATCATCCACAACAGGAAGAACTGGAGGTATAGCTAAGGGCCTATGTTGCGGTAAGTGTAGAAAGGTCCTAAGCCTTTTCTTGAATCTGAGAAATCTTGTCCCTGCCATTGGAATTGCTCTCTCATGGCATGTAAGGTTTCCCCAAAGGAAAATTCCTCTGGTGGAGAGGCAGAAGGTATAGATTCTTCAGCATCGGAATCTTCATAAGTAGAAAAAGGAGCCTCTGGATGGTCTGTATTGTCTGAATCATCAGAAGAGTCATCTGAGGACACTGGCTCAGGGGGCTCTGCTCTAGGTCTCTTTTCTGGAGGTTGAGAGGCCCTGTCTGGGTGAGATTGGGATCCCCTTATTAAAGAGATGAGATCCTCTGCCAGAGTAAGCATTTGGGAACTGGAACTGGGCCTGTGAGAGGGGGGCTTAACAGGCACAGACTTAGCAGTTTTGGCTGCTTTAGCCCTGGCAAAGGCCTTTATAGACATGGCTGCAGGAGGCCTAGCAGCACCACGTGCTGGGGTAGAGACATCCAAAGGGATGGTGTCCGATAATTCTAGAGAAACCACATTAGTAGGCAAAACTTCAGAGGCCGATTCAACTACGGTAGCAGGGGCCTCGGTAGTAGTCATGGATTCGGCTGAAGATTGACCCGTTTGCTCGGTTTCGGCCGAAACCGAGACACTCGCGGTTTGCTTAACCGTGGTTTCGGCCGAAACCGCGGACCGCGAGTGTCGGTCTTTTTCTTTGCGTTTCTTAACAATTTGAGAAGTCGGAGGATCCGACGGCATAATGTATGCAAAATCTGAGCCGAAAAACTGTTCAGCAAACTCCGACCGACGCCTAAGCGTTCGTCGGTTGAAAGAAGCACAGGCTGCTACGTCGTGGTCTGGGCCTAAACAAGGCAAGCAGTAAGAGTGGAAATCTTTATGAGGTATTTGTTTCCCACAAGTTAAACAGTTATTCACTTTTTCTGACATCGGTTGAAAGAAAGAGTCCCCAACGGGGTACTTAGCTTTTTAGAAGTCTTCGAAGTAGTATTCGGTAGTAGTAATCTCTGGATCTGACCGACCGGCACTTGCGAACAGCTTCTGCTTGGCCACGCGGCAAGAAAGACTGAGGAAAATGGTGTCGGCTGATGCCTTTATACCCGAAGACCAGCAGAGATGACGTCGGGTGAAGTGCGACACCAGCCGAGGCCAGACCCAGACTTTGGAATCCGGCCGACCAAAGGGCTGCCTGACGACAGGACAACCCATTTGTAAGGACTGCCGATGCATCCTTGAAGGACATTTAGTCCTGAGATAAACCCTGTCTGCATGGAAGATAATGAAGGGTTCCACTGCCATGAGGGCCTGTAATTCAGACACACTTCTTGCTGAAGTGATGGCTAGAAGGAAGGCTGTTTTCTAAGAAAGGAACATCAACTCTGCAGTTACAGCTGGCTCAAATGGAGTGAGTTTTTCCAATACAAAGTTAAGGTCCCAGGCTGGAGTAGGGGCTCTCCTGGGGGGGGGGTCTTAAATTTTAGGCCCCTCTAAGGAATTGCTTTAGCAGGGGGTGAGAGAAGAGGAGTGGCTCAGTATTATAATGAGCTGAAATGGCAGAGCCATGAATTTTGACGAGAAGGACAGGCCCTTGTGGAGCATTTCTGTTAAGTGCTGAAGAATATGAGGTAAGCTGGGCAACGTTGTGCCCATTCCCTGAGTCGGGCTCCAAGAAAGTACAGTTTTGTACCTACTATAAATGTAGATGTTCGAGTGCTAATACAGCTGCAGTAATCACAGATGGGTTTTCTGCTGTCAGGCGGGTCCTCGGTCGGCCGAATTCCAAAGTCTAGGTCCGGCGTCGGTTGTTGTCGCTTTCTTTCCTGACGTCAGAGAGGCAGGGGTATATAAGACACAGCCGACGCCATTTTCTTCAGTCTTTCTTGCCCCAGATGTCAGGTGCCCCAGAAGGAAGGCAATACATAAATTATATTTATATACATGCAATGCAATATAATCAAAAATCAGTAGTTGCAAGCAAATATACCATAGAAGGATAACCCAATCAGGTTGCATGAAGAGGGGTTAGGCCCTAGGCCTTTACCAAGTGGGGAAGGAGGGAGGGAAAACTGTACTGCAGCTGTATTAGCACTCGAACATCTACATTTATGGTAGGTACAAAACTGTACTATGTTCATCGTGCATACAGCTGCAGTAATCACAGATGGGTAGAATCCCAAAGCTATGCACAGGGTGGTAGGCACTAGGTGGAACTGGGATGAGCCAGAATGCCCTGCAACACAGCAGTGGCAAAGCCTGCTCTAGTTTTGGAATATAAAGGCAGGTGGTAGTGTTTTGTGAAGGTATGCACAGAACTCCAAGTGGCTGCCTCCAAAATATCTTTGGTAGGAACTCCTCTGAAGAAGGCTGTAGAGGTAGCTGTGACCCTGGTGGAGTGGGATCTGATGCCTGTAGGGACAGATTTTCCATGATAGGAGTAACAAAACCGTATGCAGTGGCCTATCCATTTTGAAATTGTCTGTTTGGTAACTGGCTTCCTTGAGCTCCTACAGCATAGGACACAAAAAGTTGTTCTGATTTCCTGAAAGGCTTTGTTCTGTCCAAATAATAACGTAGCTGTCTATGGATGTCTAAGGAGTGTAGCAGCCTTTCCCCTTTGTTTTGAGGATTGGGGTAAAAGGTAGTTAAGTGTATGGCTTGATTTAAAGCTACCCTGGATACCACTTTAGGCATAAATGACGGGTTGGTTCGAAGGGAAACCCTGTCCTGATGGAAGATGAGAAAGGGCTGCACAGCCATGAGGGCTTGTAGTTCCGAAACCCTACGAGCTGAGGTAATGGCCAGAAGGAAGGCTGTTTTCCAGGACAAATATTGCAAATCTGTTGAGGCAGCTGGTTCAAAGGGAGGCAATGTTAATTTTTCTAGAATGTAATTAAGATCCCAGGCTGGCATTGGTTGTTTCCTTGGTGGTCTTATATTCTTAGCCGCTCTGAGGAACTGTCTTAAAAGTGGGTGAGAGAATAAGGGTGGATCAGTGTTGAATTCTGCAGAAATGGCTGAGGCATGGATTTTTATGGAGGAAAATGAAAGTCCACTGTTCAGCAGCTCAGCTAGATACTGTAATACCTGAGGCAAATTCAGTTTTCTAGGGTCCTGGCCTTTTTTCTCATTCCAAGAGCAAAACCGTTTCCATTTTGCGGAGTAAGCCTTTCTAGTAGATGGCCTTCTGGCCTCCAAAATGACATCCTGCACCTCTTTGGGGAGTAGGGGTCTGTTGTGGTGTTAAGGAATTTTCCATGCAGCGAGATTGAGTGTTTTCAGATGACTGTGAAGAGTTTAGTAGCTGTGCTGAGTCAGCAGAAGAGGCATTAGAGGTAGGGACCAGGGAGGAGTATGTGTTAGGCTCCTCAGGAGTGGGTACCAGTGTTGTCTTGGCCAGTCTGGAGCAATCAGTATCATCTTCGGTCTGTCTGCTCTTGCTTTCAAGAGTACCTTGGGCAGAAGTGGCAGAGGTGGGAAAGCGTAAACTGTCCATGCTGTCCAACTGAATGAAAGGGCGTCCACTCTCCAGGCCTTTGGATGAAAGGTCCTTGAACAGAACTTTTCCAATTGATGATTCCTGTGGGAGGCGAAGAGATCTATGTCTGGCCTCCCCCACACTTGGATTATCTTTGTAAACAGTTGAGGATGCAACTTCCATTCGTGTGGATCTGTCATATTTCTGCTTAGATTGTCTGCCAGCGTGTTTTCCAAACCTGGCAAGTACTGTGCCTGAAGTTCGATTTGCCATTCCAGAGCCAAGTTCCAAAGTGTCATGGCTAGTCTGCACAGGGGGTATGAATGTGTTCCTCCTTGTTTGTTTATGTACCACATTACTGTGGTGTTTTCTGTTCTTATCAATAATTGCCCTGGATGCAGGAGGTCCTTGAAAGCTGTAATTGCATTTATCACTGCTAGCATTTCTTTCTGATTGATGTGAAGGTGCTTTTCCTTTTGGGACCATTTGCCCTGAATGCACCTGTCTGTCATGTGCGCCCCCCAGGCGTAATCTGAGGCGTCTGTTGTGATGACTTGATTTGCTTGAGGCTTGCAGAATGGGAGACCTGTGTTTGTTTGACATGCTTGGGCCCACCATAGAAATTCCTTTTGCAAACATGGAATTATTGGTATTGTTTCCAAACTGTGGCTGTGTTGAGACCATAGGTTTTTTAGGTACCATTGAAGTTTCCTCATATGCAACTTTGCACATGGGATTAAAAGAATGCAAGATGCCATGAAGCCCAGAGCCTGCAGGATTTTCCTTGCAGTAAGCCTGGTACAATTTGCTAGTATTTTGAAGTACTGAGTTAGTTGCCCCTGTTTTTCTGGTGTAAGATAGGCCATCTGGGTGTTTGTGTCCAAGTTGGCACCCAGGAAAGTTATTTTCTGAGATGGTGTTAGCCTGGATTTCTCTTTGTTGACTGTGTATCCCAGGGAATTCAGTAACCGTGTTACATAAGCCAGATGTTCCAGCTTGCTGTCCGCTTGGATCAGGCAGTCGTCCAAATAAGGGTAAATTTGTATCCCTTGAAGTCTGCAGTAGGCAATTACTGATGCCAGGCATTTCGTGAATACTCTGGGTGCAGTAGATAAGCCAAAGGGCAATGCAGAGAATTGATAGTGAATTGAACCTGCAAGAAATCTGAGGTATCTTCTGCAGCTTTGTCTGATTGGGACATGCAGGTATGCCTCCTTGAGGTCCAATGTTACCAGCCAAAACTCCTTGCCCAACGTGGGAAGAAGCTGCTGTAATGTGAGCATCTTGAATTTTGGTACGAGTAAGAATGTGTTTAGGGTGGATAAGTCCAAAATGGGTCTCCAGTCGGTTCCTTTCCTTGGTACCAGAAATAGCCTGGAATAAAAACCTTGACCTTGTTCGTGAGTAGGTACCTCTTGAATAGCTTTCATGTCTACAAGCTTTGAAATTTGTAGTTGTGCCTCTGCCCTTTGATTGTGTGGCAGGTTTGGCATGCCTCTCATTTTTGGAAGAGTGTGAAAATGAAATCTGTAGCTTCTGTTTATAACGTCCAGGATCCATTTGTCTGTTGTGACAATATGCCAATTTCTTGTAAATAATGCCAGCTTTCCTCCCAAGGGTGCTGCCAGCTGAGACTTGCTTGGCATGGAAAGGAAGAAGTCATTGGGTTTGTTTCCTGTATTGTTGTGCACTGTCTTCGCCACCTATTGGTGCTGGAGTTTGCCATTGCCTGCCTCTATATGATCCTTGTGATTTGTCCTCTGCCCCTTGTGCGCTTGTATCTACCTCTTTGGGGCTTGTCCGTGGCTGGAAAGGACCAGTTTTTTGAAGGCCAATTTCTGCTAAAACGTGGTGGTTGAACCTGTAGAAAAGCTTTGACAGTTTGCATAGATTTGGCTTTTTCTTCCATTTTCCGTAGTATCTCCTCAGCATTAGTACCAAATAGCACATCCTTTTGTAAAGGAGCATCTAGTAGTTTAGCTTTCACATGATTAGGCAAGATTTGTTCCCTAAGCCAGGCATGTCTACGAATGACTGATCCTGTAACAGCAGCTCTACTTGAGGCCTCTAGCGCATCATGGCCACATTGTAAGGTGTGTTTACCCACTTGTTCTGCACTATGCACCATATCCTGCAACTCCTTGAAATCTGGTTGTTCAGGTTGAGACATTTTATTTCTTAATTGTGATAACAGAAACTGCTGCTATTTAAGCATATGAAACTGACAATTTAAGGCCCTATTGGCTAGAGTGACCGAGGTATATACCTTTTTTCCCCCACCTTTCTAAGGAGCTTGACTCTCTTTCGGAAGGCAGTGGATTCTTAGCAGTAGAGGCCTTCATTCCCTTGGGGCCTTGAGAAATGGTTTCAGGGTCAGCATTATGGCTTTTGTAAAGAAATTGGTGGGAGTTAGGAACTCTGTAGTACCCATCAGACTTGACTGGGGCAGGAGGCAGGGAATCCAGATTAAGGCAAGCCTCCGCATAAACATCATCAAGTATGTCCAAGACAGGAGGTATCGCCAGAGGTCTGTGTTGAGGTAACAAAAGAAATTCCCTAAGTCTTTTCTTGGAATCAGAAAAGTCTTGGCCTTCCCAATGGAAGTGTTCCCTCAAGGTGTGCAAGGTTTCCCGAAAAGAAAAATCCTCTGGAGGAGATACAGAAGGAATGGACTGCTCTGCATCAGAATCTTCAAAAGGGGAGTAAGAGTGTTCCTCTACATCAGAATGTTCTGAAAAAATGGAGCCCTGATCAGAAGGGGGAGAATCTTCCTCCACTCTGGGTCTCTTGTCTGGAGGGGGTTGGGAACCCCTGATAAGAGTAATTAAATCCTCAGCCATTTTAAGCATCTGCTTTTTAGGCATGGGGCCTGGAGATGGGCCCTGAGTAACAGGCCTCTTGGGATGCCTGGCTGATTTGGACTTAGTAAAGGCCTTAATGGAAAAGGAAGATGAGGGTATAAAGACACCATGGGTGGAAGTGGACCTGTTCACATTAGGAGGCTCAACACTCACAGTGGCTTCGGTGGTTGTAGTCTGGGTATGGGCCGAGGTACCTGCGGTCTCGGTTACAGAAGACACCACCAAAGAAGTGTCGTCGGTAGTCAGGGACTGCATAGGCGTCTCGCTGAGAACCGGACCACGTGTAGCCGGTTTTGGCGTGGTGTCGGTGGAGACCGCGGGCCTCGCGTGTCGTTCCTTGTCCTTGCGTTTTTTTGGACAAAACGATAGTTGGAGTCTGACGACATTTTATAATCAAAGGCTTTACCAAAAAGGTGTTGGGCGAACTCCGCCCGACGCTTAATAGTGCGTTTATTGAAAGTAGTGCAAAAGCGACAGCCCGAGACGTTGTGGTCTGGGCCTAAACAAGGTATGCAGAGGGAATGGAAATCCTTATGCGGTATTTGCTTCCCACAAGAAATACAATTGTTAACTTTTTCTGACATCGGTCTGAGGCAAGAAGTTTCCCCAACGGGGTACTTAGCTTTAAAGAAGACTTCGGTTTCCAATTTTTCGTAAATTCAGGAGCTGGTCGACCGGCACTTGCGAACTGCTTCTGCTTCGGGCACCGCGCGGCAAAAAAGACTGAAGAAAATGGTGTCGGCTGTGTCTTATATACCCCTGCCTCTCTGACGTCAGGAAAGAAAGCGACAACAACCGACGCCGAACCTAGACTTTGGAATTCGGCCGACCGAGGACCCGCCTGACGGCAGAAAACACATCTGTGATTACTGCAGCTGTATGCACGATGAACATCAGTATCTTTTCCACTTTTCAGCATAGGATTTTCTAGTACTAGGCCTCCTTGCCTCCAGAATGACATCTAGCACCTGCTTACTGAGTGATGCTATTGGAGAGCTCAAGGAATTAGCCAGGCTGCAAGGTTCAGGGTTTGAAGCTGAGGGTGCAGAATCTGGCCCGACTGCTGGGACAGCAGAGAAGGGGTCTGAGGCAGGTGCCATGGTTCCAGCAGTGTCATACTGCACAAGAGGGGATACCATTGTTGGCGTGGCCAGTCTGGTGCAATCAGTATTGTCCTTGGCTTATCCTGTTTGATCTTTAGTAGAACCTTCGAGAGGAGAGGCATAGGGGGAAAGGCATAAACCGACAGGCTTTCCCAGGTAAAGGACAGGGCATCCACTTTCCAAGCTTGACTGTGGGATGTCCTTGTGCAGAATTTGTCCAATTGGTAGTTCTGAGGGGAGGCAAAAGTACAGTTTTGTACCTACCATAAATGTAGATGCTCGAGTGTTCACACTGCTGCAGTCATCACACTTGGGTTATCCTGCCGTCAGGCGGTCCCCGCAGTCGGCCAGAGTTCCAAAGTCATGGTCAGGCGTCGGTTGCTGTCACTTCTTCCCTGACGTCAGTGCACCAGGGGTATAGAAGAGGCATCCAATGCCATTTTCTTCAGTTTTTCTTGCGCCAGATGTCAAGTGCCCCCAAGTAGGTAGGCAATACATATTGCTAATAAAACATATGAAAGGAATGAAAGGAATACCTTCAGCTACAAGCAAATACACCACAAAGGTTGTACAGGATAGAAAGGTATAGAAAAGTTCAGCTAGGTCAGAGGGGATGGAGGGAGGGTAACCTGGACTGCAGCAGTGTGAACACTCGAACATCTACATTTATGGTAGGTACAAAACTGTACTATGTTCATTGTGTTACACTGCTGCAGTCATCACACTTGGGTTGAATCCCAAAGCTAAGGATGGGCGGTGGAACTAAACAGGATTTGGAGAAGCTAGTAGGCCCTGCAGAACTGCAGTGGCAAAGCCAGCTCTGGTTTTAGAGTATAGAGGTAAGTGATAGTGCTTGGTGAAGGTGTGCACTGAACTCCAAGTTGCAGCCTCCAAAATATCCTTGGTTGGTATCCCTCTGAGGAAGGCTGTTGATGTTGCTGTAGCCCATCGTGGAATGAGGCCTAATGTTACCAGGTACAGATCTCCCATGGGGTGTGTAGCAGAAATGGATACAATGTCCTATCCATTTTGAAATGATCTGTTTTGAGATAGCCTTCCCTTGTGATCCTGCAGCATACGATACAAAGAGCTGGTCAGATTTTCTGAAAGCGTTAGTTTTATCCAAGTAATAACGTAATTGCCTGTGAATGTCCAAAGAGTGTAGGAGCCTTTCCCCTTTGTTCTGGGTGTTTGAAAAAAAGGTGGGCAAATGAATGGTTTGGTTTAGGGCCACAATGGATACCACCTCTGGCATAAAGGAAGGGTTAGTTCGTAAAGCGACTCTGTCTTGATGAAAAATGATGAGACGATCCACTGCCATTAGGGCCTGTAGCTCTGAGACTCTTCATGCTGAAGTTATTGCTAGCAGCAGGGCAGTTTTCCATGATAGAAACTGTAAATCAGCTGTAAAAGTTGGTTCAAAAGGCGGTAGTGTAAGTTTTTCCAAAACAAAGTTGAGATCCCAAGTTGGTGTTGGTGCTCTCCGGGGCGGTCTTATGTTCTTAGCCCCTCTGAGGTACTGTCTTAGTAATGGATGTGAAAATATAGGAGGATCCGTGTTGTATTGAGCTGAAATAGCTGAGGCGTGGATTTTAATAGATGAAAAGGAAAGTCCTTTGTGCAACATCTCAGTTAAATATTGTAGAATCTGAGGAATATTTGGGACAAGGGGATTCTGGCCTTTAGCCTGGTTCCAGGCGCAGAATCTTTTCCATTTGTCTGAATAGGCTTTCCTGGTGCTGGGCCTCCTGGCCTCCAGAATGACATCCATAACAGCTTTAGAGAGAAGTGATGACTGGTTGTTTAGGTAATTTGCCATGCAGCCAGATTTAAAGTCTTGAGCTGGCTGTGTAGAATCTGACTGTTTTGCTAAGTGAGCAGGTGAGGAATTTGAGGTAAAATCCATGGTGGGCCTTGAGCCATGTTCCTTAGTATTAGATACCAGTGTTGGCGTGGCCAGTCTGGAGCAATGAGTATCATTTGTGGCCTCTCTAATCTGGCTTTCAGCAGCACCTTTGCCAGAAGAGGCAGTGGAGGAAAGGCATACATTGTTAATGTTTTCCAACTGAATGAGAGGGCGTCCACTTTCCAAACTAGTGTGTGGTATTGTCCTTGTGCAAAATTTCCGTAGTTGGTAGTTTTGGGGGGAGGCAAACAGATCTATGTCTGGGCTCCCCCATTTTTGAGTTATCATTGTGAATACTTGTGGATAGTACAGTTGTGTACACCTACCATAAATGTAGATGTTCGAGTGTCTTCACTGTTGCAGTCATGACCGTAGGGTTCTCCCCTGCCGGCAGGCAGCCCTCGGTCAGCCAGAATCCCAAAGTCTGGGTCCGGCGTCAGCTGTTCAACCATGCTCCCTGACGTCAGAGCGCCAGGAGTATAAAGCTGACAGCCGACGCCATTTTCTTGCCCCAGATGTCAGGAGTCCCAAAATGAAAAAGGTCCCATAACCTTTGCAAATACACCTCAGAAGAATGGTGAAAAAAAGGAAATACACAAAAGTAAATATAAGAGGGGACAGGAGGGAGGGAAACCCAGACTGCAACAGTGAAGACACTCGAACATCTACATTTATGGTAGGTGTACACAACTGTACTATGTTCATCGTGTTTCACTGTTGCAGTCATGACTGTAGGGTAGAATCCCAAAGGTGAAAGAAAGGGAGGTGGTCATAAAGAAGAAGGGGCGGCTAAAAGGCCCTGCAAGACTGCAGAGGCAAAGCCTGCCCTAGACTTGGTAGATTGTAGTGCTTAGAAAAAGTATGCACTGAACCCAAGTTGCAGCTTCCAAACTGTCTTTGGTAGGAACTCCCCTGAGGAAGGCCGCAGAAGGGGCAGCAGCTCTGGTGGAATGAGTCCGAATACTCCCTTGGATTTGCTTTCCATGGTGTGAATAACAAAATCTGATTCCATGAGCAATCCATTTAGAAATGGTCTGTTTTGAAATGGCTTTACCTTGGGAACTTGAAGCATAAGAAACAAACAATTGTTCTGATTTTCTGATGCCCTTGGTTCTGTCCAGGTAAAAACGTAATTGTCTGTGTACATCCAAGGAATGTAAGATCCTTTCCCCTTTATTTTGAGGAGTGGAGAAAAAGGTTGGCAAGTGGATAGTTTGATTTAAAGCCACTTTGGAAACCACCTTAGGCATGAAGGTAGGATTAGTCCTCAAAGATACCCTGTCTTGATGAAAAATAATATAAGGTTCCACAGCCATAAGAGCTTGTAACTCTGAAACTCTCCTGGCAGAGGTTAGTGCTAACAGGATAGCTGTCTTCCAAGATAAATACTTGATGTCAGAAGAGGAAGCAGGCTCAAAAGGAGGCAAGGTTAGTTTTTCCAAAACATAGTTGAGATCCCAAGCAGGAATGGGAGGAGATCTAGGAGGTCTTAAGTTCTTAGCTCCTCTGAGAAACTGTCTCATGAGCTGGTGGGAAAAGATGGGAGGGTCTGTATTATAATGAGCAGAAACAGCAGAGGCATGTATCTTAATGGAAGAGAAAGAGAGACCCTTATGTAAGAGATCTGTCAGGTAAAGTAAAATTAAAGTAATGTTAGGAAGAAGAGGATTAGAATCCTGAGCCTTCATCCAGGAACAAAATCTTTTCCATTTTCCTGCATAAGATTTTCTACTGCTAGGACGTCTGGCTTCTAAAATGACATCCATAACCTGCTTGGGTAGGAAAGAAGAAATCAAAGGCCCTGGATTAACCAGGCCGCCAGGCTGAGAGTTTTGACATGAGAGTGTAGAACCTTACCCTGATTGTTGGGACAGAAGGTCCGGAGACTGAGGTAAAACCCAAGGGGGCTCCAGGCATAGGTTTTTTAGAGTTGGATACCAAAACTGCCGAGGCCAATTTGGAGCCAGCAAGATTATCCTCTTGGGTTTGTCCAGTTTTATCCTCAATAAAACCCATGGAAGAAGAGGAAAAGGTGGAAAGGCATATTCCGTGAGGTTCCTCCAACTGAATGACAGGGCATCCACTTTCCAAGCTTCTCTGTGGAAAGTCCTGGTGCAAAAATTCTGTAGTTGATGATTGAGATGGGATGCAAAGAGGTCTATGTGAGGACATCCCCAGACTGCTGTTATCATCCTGAATATTTTGGTGTCCAGCATCCACTCGTGTGGATCCGAAAGGTTTCTGCTCAGACTTTCTGCCAGGAAGTTTTGTTTCCCTGGTAGAAACTGAGCTTGAAGATCCAGATTGCAAGCTAGAGCTGTGTTCCATAGATCCATAGCTAGTCTGCAAAGGGGGTAGAAATGAGATCCCCCTTGCTTGTTTATGTACCACATAACTGTGGTGTTGTCCGTCCATATTAGTAGTTGTCCTGGTTGTAAGAGATTCCTGAAGGCCAACAGAGCTTTCTGAACGGCTAACATTTCCTTTAAGTTGATATGGAGGTGCTTCTGATCCTTTGTCCAAAGGCCCTGCAGACAATTGCCTTGAAAATGGGCTCCCCCAAGCATAATCCGAGGCGTCCGTGGTTAGAATCTGAGTGGCAGGAGGCAGACGAAAGGGTTTCCCTTTGTTTAGAGCACATGCCCTGGACCACCAAAGAAATTCATTTTGAAGGCAAGGAAGGACGGAGATCAGTATGTCTAAACTGTGGCAATGCTGAGACCATACACTTTTTAGGTACCACTGTATTTTCCTCATGTGTAGTCTTGCATATGGTACGAGAAGGATGCAGGAGGCCATGTAACCCAAAGCCTGCAGGAATTTCCTTGCAGATAGTTGAGTTAAAGTTGCCAAGGTTCTGAAAGTTGAAGCCAGCTGTAATTCTTTTTCGGAGGTCAGAAATGCCATCTGGGTTGTGGTGTTTAGAAGTGCACCCAGAAAAGTTATCTGTTGTGATGGTGTCAAATATGACTTTTTTATGTTTAAAGAGAATCCCAGGAACTTGAGGAGGTTCTGTACAAATTCTAGATGCTGGAGTAAGACATCCTTGCTGTCTGCCTGAATTAGACAATCGTCCAGATAAGGGTAAATTTGAATTCCCTTGAGTCTGCAGTAAGCTACTACTGGAGCCAGGCATTTGATGAAGACCCTAGGCGCAGTAGACAATCCAAAGGGCAGTGCAGAGAATTGAAAGTGCCTCGATCCGGCCTTGAACCCGAGGTATTTTCTGCGATCCTGCCTGATGGGAATGTGTAAATATGCCTCCTTTAAATCCAAAGTTACCATCCATGCATCTTTGGACAGCATTGGAAGTAGCTGCTGTAGAGTAAGCATCTTGAATTTTGGAAACTCTAGAAAGGTGTTCAAGACCGACAGATCCAGAATGGGTCTCCATGAGTTTTGCTTCCTTGGGACTAGAAAGAGCCTTGAGTAAAAACCTTTTCCCATCTCTGAAAGTGGAACCAGTTCTATGGCATTCATAGCCAAAAGAGCTTCCACCTGGTTTAAGGCCTCCGTCCACTGATGTTTTGGAAGGTCTGGCCATCCAATTGTCCTTGGCAAGGTATGAAAATGGAATTTGTAACCTCTTAAAACCACATCCAAAACCCACTTGTCTTGGGTTATTTGAGTCCAATTTTGATAAAAGAGGGAGTTTTCCTCCGAGAGGGGCTTCCAGGCAAGAAGTTCCTGTAGCCCAACAGAGGGAGTCACTGAGTTTGTTTCCTTTGAGTTTGTAACCTGTCCTCTCCTCCCCTAGGGGTGGAAGCAGTCCACTGTCTTGGTCTATAAGAAGCTTGTGTTTGAAGCCTTCCTCTGGAGCATCTATATCTACCCCTCTGAGGCCTGTCAAGAGGGAAAGGACCAATTTTTTGAAGGCCAATTCCTGCTAAATCTAGGTGGCTGTACTTGTAAGAAATCTTTAACTGTTTGCATGGATTTCGCCTTATCCTCCATCTTTTTAATCACCTCTTCAGCTTTAGATCCAAACAAAACATTATACTGAACAGGAGCATCCAATAATTTAGCCTTTACTTGTTCAGGCAAATTTTGTTCCTTTAGCCATGCATGCCTTCTAATAACTGTGCCAGAGGCCGCAGCCCTACAAGAAGCCTCCAAAGCATCAAATCCACAGTGTAAACCATGCTTTCCAACTTGTTCAGTGGCATGCAATAAGTCCTGTAATTCCTTATCATCTGCACAGGCAGAGATGGAAGTAAGCTTTTGTTTTAAAACAGACAAGACAAATTGCTGGTATTTAAGCATATGAAACTGACAGTTTAAAGCCCTAATGGACAAAGTAGCAGAAGTGTACACCTTTTTGCCCCATCTTTCTAAGGATCGAGAATCCATTTCAGTAGGAATGGGATTTTTGGCAGAAGCAGCCTTAACTCCCTTAGGACCCTGAGAAATGGTTTCAGGGTCAGCAGAAGGGGTCTTGTATAAAAACTGATGTGAATCAGGAACCCTGTAATATCTATCAGGCTTAACAGGAGCAGGAGGAAAAGAGTCAGGGGTTAAGTTAGCCTCCGAAAAGGCATCATCCACAATATCCAAAACAGGAGGAATAGCCAGGGGTCTATGTTGGGGAAGAAGAAGAAAATCCCTCAGTCTTTTCTTAGATTCCGAATACTCCTGTCCCTCCCAGTGGAAATGTTCCCTCATTTCATGCAAAGTTTCCCCAAAAGAGAAATCCTCAGGGGGAGAAGCTGAAGGAATGGATTCTTCAGCATCAGAGTCCTCATAATGAGGGAAAGAATATTCCTGATCAGAAGAAGAAACTGAGGAAACAGAAGCCTGATCAGAGGAATCATAATAAACATCCTGCCTTGGCCTTTTATCTGAAGGGGGATGTGAACCCCTAATCATAGTAAGTAAATCCTCCGCCATCTTGAGTAACTGTTTCTGTGACTTGGGAGCCGGTTCAGAGGAGGCCTGTGTTGTAGTCTTTGATTTAGAAGGAGTCTTTGCCTTTGTCTTTGGCTTTGCCTTTATTAGAAGCTGAGTAGGCCTGAAAACCCTTCGAAGCCAGTACCTGCACAGCGGCTCGGACCCATCCGAAGGAGCATTGTCCGAAGGTCCTGCAACAGAAATATTTAAAGGCCTGGTTGGCTCCTCATGAGAGTCCGTTTCGGCCGTCGGTTCTGAAATGGCCAACGACAGGGGCTGCGCAAAAGCGCCTCACTGACGACGGCCGAACCTGAAGCTGGCTCCGCAGCGCTATCATCAGATTTGGACCTCGGAGGCCTGTCTTTATCCTTGCAACGTTTGTGAACTCCGGTAGCCGGAACCGTATCCAACGACATTTTGTACTTAAAGCGCCTACCGAAGTAATGAAAAGCAAAATCGTACCTTCGCTTAATTGTACGTTGATTGAATCTAGCACAAAACCGACAACTAGCTACGTCGTGGTCAGGGCCTAAGCAAGGAATACAGTAAGAATGAAAATCCTTATGAGGTATTTGCTTCCCACATGAAATACAATTATTAACTTTTTCTGACTTCGGAGTGGAGCAAGAAAAAAGTTTCCGCAATGGGGTACTTAGCTTTGAGTGAGAAGAAAATCTTCGGACTGAAGTATATCAGAAAAAATCGTCAGGAGTCAGCCGACCGGCACTTGCAAACTGCTATCACTGCATGGCAAGAAAGACTGGAGAAGATGGCGTCGGCTGTCAGCTTTATACTCCTGGCGCTCTGACGTCAGGGAGCATGGTTGAACAGCCGACGCCAGACCCAGACTTTGGGATTCTGGTCGACTGAGGGCTGCCTGCCAGCACGGGAGAACCCTACAGTCATGACTGCAACAGTGAAACACGATGAACATCTAGTTTCCATTCGTGAGGATCTATGATGTTTCTGCTTAGATCGTCTGCCAATGTATTTTTCTTTCCTGGCAGGAATTGTGCTTGTAGTTGAACTTGGTAGGTCAGTGCTGTGTTCCACAAGGTCACTGCTTGCCTGCATAGGGGGTAGGAATGTGTGCCCCCTTGCTTGTTTATGTACCACATCACTGTGGTGTTGTCCGTCTTTATTAGTAGTTGTCCTGGATGGAGGAGGGCCTTGAAAGCTGTTAGGGCATTTTGTACAGCTAGCATCTCTTTTTGATTGATATGTAGATGCCTTTGATCTGACCATTTGCCGTGAATACAATGTCCTGCCATGTGTGCTCCCCAGGCATAATCCGATGCATCCGTTATTATAGTTTGCCTGGCTGTGGGTAAGGTAAAAGGCTGACCCTTGTTGAGGTGACATGCCTGAGCCCACCATAGAAACTCCTGTTGAAGGCAGGGAATGAGTGGTATTATTGTTTCCAAGCTATGGCTGTGTTGAGTCCATACGCTTTTCAGGTACCATTGTAATTTCCTCATATGCAGTTTTGCATATGGTATTAGTAGTATGCAAGATGCCATGAATCCCAAGGCCTGCAGAATTTTTCTTGCAGGGAGTTGGGACTTTGTTGCCATCATTTTGAAGTATTGAGTCAGTTGTCCTTGCTTGTCTGGCGTGAGATAAGCCATCTGGGCCATTGTATTTAAGCTGGCACCCAGGAATATTATGTCTTGTGAGGGCACTAGTTTTGGCTTCTTTTCGTTTACTGTGTACCCTAGGCAACTTAAAAGGTTTTTGACAAACGCCAGATGCTTTAAAAGAATGTCCTTGCTTTCTGCTTGAATAAGGCAGTCGTCCAGGTATGGATATATTTGAATTCCTCTTTGTCTGCAGTATGTAATTACTGGTGCCAGGCATTTTGTGAAGACCCTGGGCGCAGTAGATAAGCCAAAGGGCAGTGCAGAGAATTGGTAATGGATTGAACCTGCTATAAATCGGAGGTATCTTCTGCAATTTTGACTGATAAGGACATGCAGGTATGCCTCCTTGAGGTCCAACGTTACTAGCCAAGCCTTCTTGCCCAGCATGGGAAGAAGTTGCTGTAGTGTTGGCATCTTGAATTTGGGTACTTCGAGATATGTGTTTAGAATTGAGAGGTCCAGAATGGATCTCCAAGCTTTGTCCTTTCGGGGAACTAGAAAGAGTCTCGAGTAAAATCCTTGTCCCTGCTCCTGTGTAGGAATCTGTTGAATGGCTCTCATGTCCATGAGAGCTGTAATTTGTTTTGAGCCTCTGCCCACTGATTTGGTGGCAGGTTTGGCATTCCTTTTATCCTTGGTAAAGTGTGAAAAGTGGAATCTGTATCCTTGAGATACAATATTTAGGACCCATTTGTCTTTTGTGATGATGCCCCAGTTGTCTGCAAAAAGTATTAGCTTTCCTCCCAAGGGAGCTGCCAAGAGGGATTTGCTTGGCAGTCTGAGGGGTAAGTCATTGTGATTGTCTTCTGGTAGTTTGAGACCTGTCTTCTCCTCCTTTCTGGGTTGTGGCACCCCATTGTCGAGGCTTGTAAGAGCCTTGTGATGGACCTCTTCCCCTTGGACGTCTGTATTTGCCCCTCTGTGGTCTGTCAGAAGCTGGAAAGGACCAGTTTTTGGTTGGCCAATTTCTGCTGAAACGAGGGGGTTGAACCTGTAAAAAATCCTTGACCGTCTGCATAGATTTTGCCTTATCCACCATTTTCTTTAGAACCTCTTCTGCTTTTACACCAAAAAAACAACCTGCTGTAAAGGTGCATCCAATAACTTTGTTTTTACATGATCAGGTAAAGTTTGTTCTTTTAACCAAGCATGCCTACGTATGACGGACCCTGTCACTGCTGCTCTACAAGAAGCTTCCAATGAATCAAATCCACATTGCAAAGTATGTTTTCTCACTTGTTCAGCTGCATGCAACAAATCTTGCATTTCCTTGTAATCAGGCTGCTCTGTATGTGTGATCATTTTTTGTTTTAATTGAGGCATCAAATATTGTTGATATTTCAGCATGTGAAACTGGCAATTTAAGTCCCTCATAGCTCGAGTAGCTGAGGTATATACTTTCTTTCCCCATCTGTCTAGTGCTTTAGAATCCCTTTCCTGAGGGTACAGGATTTTTAGCAATAGAGGCCTTAACCCCTTCGGGACCCTGGGAAATGGTTTCTGGGTCAGCAGCAGGGCTTTTATATAGGAATTTGTGTGAGTCAGGGACTCTGTAGTATCTATCTGGTTTGGCTGGTGCAGGAGGTAGTGAATCTGGGTTGAGGCTAGATTCTGAATAATCATCATCCACAATGTCTAACACTGGTGGAATAGCAAGTGGTCTGTGCTGGGGTAGTAAAAGGAACTCTTGGAACCTTTTCTTAGAATCAGAGTAATCCTGGCCTTCCCAGTGGAAATGTTCCCTCATGGTATGTAAAGTTTCCCCAAAAGAGTAGTCTTCTGGGGGAGATGCTGAAGGAATAGACTCTTCAGCATCAGAGTCTTCATAAGGGGGAAAATAATATTCCAGTTCCTCAGAAGAATCTGAGGAAATTGAAACCTGGTCAGAGGAAGCGTAGTCATCCTCCTATCTAGGCCTTTTATCAGGAGGGGGATGGAAACTCCTGATTAGGGTAATTAAGTCTTCAGCCATCTTAAGCATCTGTTTCTTAGTCATGGGGCCTTGTACTGGAGACTGCTGTACAGTCTTCTTTGCTTTTAAAGGAGTTTTCAGCTTTGCATAGGATTTAAAAGTGAGTGTTGTCGGTCTGAAGACACCTTCTGCAACTGAAGGCATTTCAACTGCACCGGAATCTCCTTCAGCCATTTAGTCGGAAGGGCCTAAAGATAAAGGTTGTGGAGGCCTAGCAATCTCCTCTTGGGAATCGGATGCCACCTGGGGTTCTGAATCAGTGGTCGTTAGGGGCTGCGTAGGCGCCTCACTGAAAACCGGAGAACCAGCGACTGGCCTAGCAGAGGCCTCGGTGTCTGGTTTGGGTCTCGGCTGCCTGTCCTTATCTTTGCGTTATTTATGCATTCCGGTCGTCGGTTGCTCCAACGGCATGGTATAATTAAATTTCCTACCAAAATAATGTTGGGCAAAATCACCCCAACATTTTATAGTTCGTTTGTTAAACCTAGCACAAAACTGACAACCTGTGACATCGTGGTCTGGGCCTAGGCAAGGAATACAATAAGAATGAAAGTCCTTATGAGGTATTTGCTTCCCACAAGAAATGCTATTGTTAACTTTTTCTGACATCGGACTGAGGCAAGAAAAGGTTCCCCAACGGGGTACTTAGCTTTATTGAAGACTTCGGTCTGAAATTCGATTTGAAAATCTCAGGAGTTTGCCGACCGGCACTTGCGAACTGCTTCTGCTTCGGGCACCGTGCGGCAAGAAAGACTGAAGAAAATGGCGTCGGATACCTCTTATATACCCCTGGCGCACTGACGTCAGGGAAGAAGCGACAGCAACCGACGCCGGACCAAGACTTTGGAACTCTGGCCGACTGCGGGACCGCCTGACGGCAGGATAACCCAAGTGTGATGACTGCAGCAGTGTAACACGATGAACATCGGCGTCTCTGGAGTCCCCTATTTGTTCCTCAAGGTTGAATATTTTTGGTTCCAGTTTCCATTTGTGTGGATCCATGAGATTTCTGCTTAGGGCATCTGCTAGTGAATTTAGCTTGCCTGGCAGGAATTGAGCTTGCAGGTGCACTTGGTAGCTCAAGGCTGTGTTCCATAGAGACATGGCTAGTCTGCAGAGACAGTATGAGTGGGTTCCCCCTACTTGTTTATGTACCACATAACTGTGGTGTTGTTTGTCTTTACCAATAATTGTCCTGGAAGAATGTGGTCTTTGAAGGCTGTCAGGGAATTCTGTACAGCTAACATTTCTTTTTAGTTGATATGCAGGTGCATCTGTCTTCCATTTGCCTGAATGCACTGCCCTGCCAAGCGAGCACCACCATGCATAGTCTGATGCGTCTGTTAGGGTTTGGACGGTAGGGGGTAGATTGAAAGGGAGCCCCTTGTTGTGGTAGCAGACCTCTGCCCACCAAAAGAACTCTGTCTTTATACAAGGAATGATAGGAATCATTGATTCCAAGTCCTGAGAATGTTGACACCATAGGCTTTTTATATACTATTGTAGTTTCCTCATATGCAGTTTTGCATATGGAATTAGTAGAATGCAAGAGGCCATGAACCCCAGGGCTTGCAGAATTTTTCCTTGCAGAGAGCTGGGTCTTTGTGGCCAGTAGTTTGAAGTAGGTTGTCAAATAAACTTGTTTCTCTGGAGTGAAGAAAGCCATCTGGGAAGTTGTGTTCAAGCTTGCTGCCAGGAATACAATCTGTTGGCAGGGTACTAGGTGAGATTTATTTTCGTTTATGGTGTACCCCAGTGAGGTTAGAAGTTTCTTTACGAATGCCAGATGATTTAATAACAAGTCCTGGCTTTCTGCCTAAATCAGACAATCGTCTAAGTATATGTATACTTGAATATTTCTATGCCTGCAAAGTGCAATGGCTGGAGCTAGACTCTTTGTGAATACCCTGGGCGCAGCAGATAAGTCAAAGGAAAGGGCAGAGAACCTTCCCTGAAGCGTAGGTATTTCCTGCAAGATTCCCTTATTGGAATGTGCAGGTAAGCTTCCTTTAAGTCTAAGGTTGCCAACCAGGCATATTTGCCTAGCATAGCTGTTGAAGTGTTAGCATTTTGAATTTTGAGTTTACCAGAAAGGTGTTTAGAATAGACAGGTCCAGGATAGGACACCAGGAGCTTTTTCTGGGTACCAGGAAAAGTCCTGAATAAAAACCTTGTCCCCTTTGTTCTGCTGGGACAGGTTGAATAGCCGTGATACTTAGAAGAGAGAGAACCTGCTGTTGGGCTACCACCCACTGATTTTGGGGTAGGTCTGGCCAATCATTTGGGGCTGGTAGGGTGTGGAAGTGGAATCGGTATCCTTGGGAAACTATATTCAAAACCCATTTGTCCTGTGTAATGAGTTCCCAGTTTTTTGCATGCAGGGCAAGATTTCCTCCTAAGGGGGCAAGCAGTTGAGCAGGGCTTGGAAGGGTTAAGGTTAAGTCATTGTGCCATTTTTCCGTGGGGGGGGGGGTGGCTTACTACTCTCTGCTTTGGAAGTGGGAGCCCCTCACTGCTTAGGCCTGTGCGTAGCCTGAGAGTGTAACCTAGGTGGTCTGCGGTTCCTGGGTTTGGACTGAGAAGGCCTGGAAGAGACTGGAAAGGACCAATTCTTTGAAGACCATTGCCTTCTAAATCTGGGAGGCTGTACTTGTAGGACAACTTTAACAGTTTGCATAGATTTAGCTTATTCCTCCATATTTTTGAGGACGTCTTCTGCTTTGTTGCTAAACAGGTGGTCTTGGTTTAAGGGAACATCTAGTAATTTAGCTTTAAAATGATCTGGCAAGTTTTGCTCCTTAAACCAAGCATGCCTTCTAAGTACAGACCCAGTGACAGCAGCCCTGCAAGATGCTTCTAAAGAGTCAAAACCACATTGCAAAGTATGTTTACCAACTTGTTCAGCAGAATGCATTAAATCCTGTAATTCTTTGTGTTCAGCACAGTCAGGAAAGTACAGTTGTGTACACTTACCATAAATGTAGATGTTCCGAGTGTATTCACTGTTGCAGTCATTACATTTGGGTAATCTGCTGGCAGGTTGCCCTCAGTTGGCCTGATTAAAAAAGTCTTGGGTCCTGCGTCAGTTGCTGTCCCTTCTTCCATGACATCAGGTCGTCAGGGGGATAAAACATGCAGCCGACGCCATTACATCTGTTTTTCTTGCCCCAGATGTCAGGTGCCCCCCAAATGGGGAGCAAAATATATGAATAAGTAATTAAAAACACAAAAATATACCTCCAAACAAAAGCAAATACACCAAAAAATGCTTTTAAGCATAGTAAAAAAAAGTAGAAGTATAGTAAGAGAAAAACAGGGGGCTGCAACAGTGAATACACTCGAACATCTACATTTATGGTAAGTATACACAACTGTACTATGTTCTTCGTGTTTTCACTGTTGCAGTCATTACATTTGGGAAGATTCCCAAAGCTATGGTTGGGAGGATGGATTTATACAGCATTAGGACCAGCTATAAGGCCCTGTAAAACAGCAGTGGCAAAGCCAGCTCTGGATTCAGAGAACATTGGTAAGTGATAATGCTTGGTGAAAGTATGAACTGAACTCCAGGTAGCATCTTCTAGAATATCCCTGGTAGGAACACCTCTAAGAAAGGCTGTAGAAGTAGATGCAGCCCTGGTGGAATGAGATTTGATCCCCTGGGGGATATGTTTTCCATGGTGCTTATAGCAGAAATGAATGCAATGGTTTATCCATTTAGAAATGGTTTGTTTTGAAATAGCCTTTCCCTCTGCCCCTGCAGCAAATGCTACCAGCAGTTGCTCAGATTTTCTTTGAGATTTAGTCCTGTCCAAGTAGAAACTAAGTTGTCTGTGTACATCCAACGAATGCAGAATCCGCTCCCCCTTGTTCTGTGGATTGGGAAAGTTGGCAAATTAATGGACTGATTAAGAGCGTCACTGGATACCACCTTGGGCATGAAGGATGGATTAATCCTGAGTGGCACCCTGCCCGCATGAAAGATGATGAAAGGCTCCACTGCCATAAGGGCCTGTAAATTCAGATATCCTTCTAGCTGAATTGATTGCTAAGAGGAAGGCTGTTTCCCAGGAAAGAAATGTTAAGTCTGCAGTAGCAGCTGGCTCGAAAGGAGGTAGAGTGAGTTTCTCCAATACAAAGTTAAGGTCCCAGGCAGGGGTTGGAGCTCTCCTGGGTGGTCTCAGGTTTTTGGCCCCTCTGAGATGCTGCTTTAGCAGAGGATGAGAGAAGGGGGGGGGGTCTCTGTTGTAATGAGCTGAAATGTCTGAGGCATGGATTTTTATGGAAGAAAAAGACAGGCCCTTGTGAAGCATCTGGGGTAAATTGGGTGTTGCTGTGCTCATCCTTTGAGACTGATTCCAGGCACAGAATCTTTTCCATTTGTCAGCATAAGATTTTCTAGTACTAGATCTTCTCGCCTCCGAAATGACATCCATCAAAGGTTTGCTCAGGGATGCTATGGGGGGAATTTAAATGATTAGCCAAGCTGCAAGATTGCAAGATTCAATGTCTGGAGCTGAGGGTGCAGAATTTTGTTCTCCTGCTGAGACAGCAAGGAAGGTGCCATGGAGAAATTTGTGACACACTGGGCAGGAGTGGGTGCCAGTGTTGGCGAGGCCAGTCTGGAGCAATCAAAATCATTTTTGGTTTGTCCTGTTTGACTTTTAGTAGAACTTTGGAGAGCAAAGGCATAGACTTGATAGGTTTTTCCAACTGAATAGGTTTTTCCAGCTGAAGGTCAGAGCATCCACTTTCCAGGCTTTTTTGTGAGGAGTTCTTGTGCAAAATTTGTCCAACTGGTAGTTGTGGGGTGAGGCAAAATGATCTATGTCTGGGCTCCCCTATTTGCGTGTGAACATGTTGGAAATCTGTGGTATCGGTTTTCCATTCTTGTGGGTCCATGAGATTTTGGATTAGTTCATCTGCCAGAGTATTCAACTTTCCTGGCAGGAATTGAGCTTGTAGTTGTACTTGGTAGCTCAAAGCCGTGTTCCACAATGCCACGGCTAGTCTGGAGAGGGGGTAGGAATGTGTACCCCCCTGCTTGTTTATGTACCACATAACCGTGGTGTTGTCCATTTTTACCATTAGTTGTCCTGGATGAAGGTAGTCCTTGAAGGCTGTCAGAGCATTCTGTACAGCTAGCATTTCTTTTTGATTGATATGAAGGTGCATTTGATTTGGGCTCCATTTGTCCTAAATGCACTTCCCTGCCAGATGAGCCCCCCATGCATAGTCTGATAAATCTGTAGTTAGGTTTGGGCGGCAGGAGGTGGTGTGAATGGCAGTCCCTTGTTTTGGTGGCAGGCCTCTGCCCACCATAAGAACTCTAGGCACTGGCAAGGTATGATAGGAATCATTGTTTCCAGGCTGTGGCAATGTTGACTCCATAAACTTTAAGTACCACTGAAGTTTCCTCATATGCAGTCTTGCATATGGAATTAGAAGAATGCAAGAGGTCATGAACCCCAAGGTTGCAGTATTTGCCTTGCAGATAGCTGGGTTTTTGTGGCCACCTGTTTGAAGTAGGTCACCAAATGAATTTACTTTTCTGGCGTAAGGAAAGCCATCTGGGCAGTTGTATTCAAGCTTGCACCCAGGAATGTATTTTTTTGAGAGGGTACCAGTTGTGATTTCTTTTCGTTTATGGTCTACCCTAGACAAGTTAGAACCCTTTTTACAAACGCCAGATGTTTTAGAAGAATGGGCTGGTTTTCTACCTGAATTAGACAATTGTCAAGGTATGGATATATCTGAATATTTCTTTGCCTGCAAAATGCAATTACTGGAGCCAGGCACTTTGTGAATACCCTGGGCGCAGTAGGCAAGCCAAAGGGCAGTGCAGAGAAAGAAAAGTTGTGTACCTACCATAAATGTAGATGTTCGAGTGTATTCACTGTTGCAGTCATTACTCTTGGGTTAGCCTGCTGGCAGGCTACCCGCAGTCGGCCTGAATTCCAAAGTCCTGGTCCGGTGTCGGTTGCTGTCACCTCTTCCCGGACATCAATGCGCCAGGGGTATAAAAGATGCAGCCGATGCCATTTTCTTCAGTTTTTCCTGCCCCAGATGTCAGGTGCCCCCAAAAGGGTTGGCTAAATAGATTATACCAATAAACATGCATGTACTAAAATAAACATTTCCTTCATCTACAAGCAAATACACCACATAGGTTGTATAGAATAGAGAAGTACAGATAAAACCCAGCAAATGCAAGGGGGACGGTGGGAGGGTAACCTGGAGTGCAACAATGAATACACTTGAACATCTACATTTATGGTAGGTACACAAAGTACAGTTTTGTACCTACCATAAATGTAGATGTCCGATAGGCATGCATCTGCAGTCCTTACAAATGGGTTGTCCTGTCGTCAGGCAGCCCTTCGGTCGGCCGGATTCCAAAGTCTGGGTCTGGCCTCTGCTGGTGTCGCACTTCACCCGACGTCATAGCGGCAGTTCTTCGGGTATAAAGGCATCAGCCGACGCCATTTTCCTCAGTGTTTCTTGCCCCAGATGCCAGGTGCCCTCTAGGAAGGCTAAATTTGGATAAATGCAAATGGTTCCAAATAGTAGAGAGCAAACAAAAATAAGCATGTATGTACATATATACAAACAAATACACCATAATAGATTCCCCAGCTAGCTACAAGATGGGCAAATACCCTAGGAGTACCACAGAGGGAAGGAGGGTAATCCTGACTGCAGATGCATGCATATCGGACATCTACATTTATGGTAGGTACAAAACTGTACTATGTCCTTCAAGGATGCATCTGCAGTCCTTACAAATGGGTAGAATACCATAGCCAAACTGGGGGAGGAGGAGAAATAAAATTATGGTGTAGTTAAGATCCCTTGCAAAACAGCAGTGGCAGAACCTGCTCGGGATCTGGAGTATAAAGGTAAATTATAATGCTTGGCAAATGTATGCATGGAGCTCCAAGTAGCAGCCTCTAAAATGTCTTTGGTAGCCACTCCTCGTAGGAAAGCTGTGGTAGTGGCTGTTGCCCTTGTAGAGTGAGGCCTGATGTTTTCTTGAGTTTTCTTCCCATGGTAGGAGTAACAAAATCTAATGCAATTTCCTATCCACTTAGAGATTGTCTGTTTTGAAATTGCTTTTCCTTCCATTCCTGTTGCATATGCTACCAGTAGTTGGTCAGTTTTTCTATTGCCCTTGGTCCTGTCCAGGTAGTAGTGTAGTTGTCTATGTACATCCAAGGTATGCAACAGTCTTTCCCCCCTGTTCAGTGGGTTGGGGAAGAATGTAGGTAGATGGATAGCTTGATTTAAAGATACCCTGGAGACCACCTTTGGCATAAAAGTAGGATTTGTTCTCATGAACACTCTATCTTGATGGAAGATCAGGAAGGGCTGTACTACCATTAATGCCTGTAGCTCAGATACCCTTCTTGCTGAAGTGATTGCAAGCAGGAAAGCAGTTTTCCATGATCAGTATTGTAAGTCTGCTGTTGCTGCTGGTTCGAAAGGAGGGAGTGTCAACTTTTCTAGCACGAAGTTCAAGTCCCACGCTGGCAATGGTGTCTTCCTAGGTGGTTTTACATTTTTAATTCCTCTCAGAAACTGCCTGAGCAGAGGATGTGAGAAGACTGGAGGATCCAAGTTGTATTCTGCTGAAATAGCTGATGCATGAATCTTAATGGAAGAATAGGACAGGCCGTTGTGGAAGAGCTCTGCCAAGTATTCCAGGATGTTGGCTATGTTTACCAGTGACACATTTTCTCCCTTTGCAGTACTCAAATGTGATATCTTTTCCATTTTGCTGAATAATTTTTTTCTTGTTGAGGGTCTGAGCCTCCAAGATAACGCCTTTAACCCTTTGGGATAAATTTGGGTTATTTGGTCTTATGCAATGTTCCAGGCAGTCAGCTGCAGTGTTTTCAGGTTTGGATGCAGGGTGTTGTAGTTGTTCTGTGTTAACAGTAAGGGAACTAGAGGTAGAGTCCATATTTGTTCCCGAGACATGCTCCTCAGTAATGGGTACCAATGTTGCCTTGGCCAGTCTGGAGCTATCAGGATGATCCTTGGACGGTCCTCTGATTTTCAATAGCACCTTGTGCATCAAAGGAAGTGGTGGGAATGCATATGCTGTCAGGTTTTTCCAACTGAAAGATAGGGAGTCCACTTTCCAAGCAAGTGGGTGGTACGTCCTTGTGCAGAATTTCTTCAGTTGGTGATTGCGTGGGGATGCAAATAAGTCTATTTCTGGTAGCCCCCACTTTCTTGTAATGGTTTTGAAGATGTCCGGATGCAGCATCCATTCGTGGGCATCCGTGGTAGTTCTGCTTAGTATGTCTGCTAGAATGTTTTCTTTTCCTGGCACAAAAATTGCTTGTAACTGGATGTTGAAGCTCAGGGCCACATTCCAGAGGTCCATTGCCATCCGGCATAGAGGGCACGAATGTGTGCCTCCCTGTTTGTTGATGTACCACATAACTGTGGTGTTGTCTGTCCTTATCAACAGTGGACCTTGTCGAAGAAATGGTCTGAATGTTTGAATTGCCAGTTTTACTGCCAGCATTTCCTTTTGATTTATGTGTAGGTGCAGCTGGTCTTGAGTCCATAAGCCTTGTATGCACTTGTCCAGCATGTGCGCCCCCCCAACCGAGGTCTGAGGCGTCCGTTGTGATTGTCTGGCTTGGTTGAGTGCTGTGGAAGGGCAGTCCTTTGTTTGATTGACAGGCCTGAGCCCACCATTGGAATTCTTGTTTCAGGCATGGGATTATTGGAATTTGGGTTTCTAGGCTGTGCTTGTGCTGAGACCATAAATTCCTTAGGTACCACTGTAACTTTCTCATATGCAGTCTGGCATGTGGAACCAATATTATGCAGGATGCCATGAAACCCAAGGCTTGCAGGACTTTTCTTGCTGTTAGCTGGTTCTGCTTTGTTAATGCCAAGAAGTAGAGAGGGAGTTGCTCCTGTTTTTCTACTGTTAGGAATGCCATTTGTCTTGATGTGTCCAGTTCTGCACCCAAAAAGGTTATCCTTTGAGATGGTATCAGCCTTGACTTTTTTATATTGACTGTGTATCCCAGGGCTTGTAGTAGATAAATTACCCTTTTCAAGTCTTCTGTTAGCTTGTTTTTGTTGTCCGCTTGTAACAGGCAGTCGTCCAGGTAAGGGTAGATTTGGATTCCCTGAAGCCTGCAATGAGCAATTACTGATGCCAGGCATTTCGTGAACACTCTGGGCGCAGTAGATAAGCCAAAGGGCAATGCTGAGAATTGATAATGCTCTGATCCTGCAAGAAATCTGAGGTATCTTCTGCAATTTGGTCGTATGGGGACGTGCAGGTATGCCTCCTTGAGATCTAGAGTTACCAGCCAAGACTCCTTGCCCAGCATGGGAAGAAGCTGCTGTAGGGTCAGCATTTTGAATTTTGGGACAATGAGGAATGTGTTTAAAGCAGACAGGTCGAGAATAGGTCTCCATTGGTTTTCTTTTCTTGGTACCAGGAAGAGTCTGGAGTAAAATCCCTGTCCTTGCTCCATAGATGGTACCTTTTCTACAGCTCTCATGCTTAGTAAGTGAGTTATTTGTTTTATAGCTCCTGCCTTTTGATTTGGAGGTAGGTTTGGCATTCCTCTCTTCCTTGGTAGAGTATGGAATTGAAACCTGTAACCTTGGTCTATTGTCTGCAAAATCCACTTGTCTCCTGTGATGTAATGCCAGTTTACTGAAAATAAGGCTAGCTTCCCGCCTAAGGGTGCTTCTAGTTGTTCCCTGGTAGGCGGTGCCAGAGCCAAGTCACTGTGATTGTCCTGTAGTAGTGGTGGTGGCTGTATCTGTGGCTGTACCTCGCTGGTTGTTAACCTGCCACTGACGTCCCCTGTAGGCACCTCTGGATTGACCTCCGCCTCTTGAGCGCCTATTCCTGCCTCTCTGAGCTCTGGAGGTGTCTGGAAAGGACCAATTTTTGGAGGGCCAATTCCTGCTAAACCTTGGAGGTTGGACCTGTAAGAAATCTTTCACTGTCTGGACAGATTTTGCCTTCTCTTCCATCTTCTTCAGCACCTGTTGTGCAGGAGAGCCAAACAAATTGATCTTGTCCATGGGAGCATCTAGTAGCTTTGATTTGACATGATCTGGTAAGGCCTGCTCTTTTAACCATGCATGTCTTCTGATCACTGTGCCAGTAATGGCTGATCTAAAGGAAGCTTCCAGTGCATCATAGCCGCATTTTAAGGAATGATTACTGACCTGCTGAATGTTATGTACCATTTCCTGAATAGATTTTTTGTCTAATGGTTCATCTGAGGACAGCTTTTTAGTTAACTGGTCTAACATAAATTCTTGATACTGGATCATGTGGAATTGACAGTTCAAGGCCCTAGCTGAAAGAGTAGCAGAAGTGTAAACTTTTTTACCCCATCTCTCTAAGGACCTGGATTCCCTTTCAGAGGGGAGGGGGTTTTTGGCAGAGGTAGCTGCTACAGCCTTAGGTCCCTGGGAGATAGTTTCGGGATCTGCAAAAGGAGCCTTATACAAATGATAATGTGTGTCCGGGACCCTGTAGTACCTATCGGGCTTAGCAGAGGCCGTAGGAAGAGAATCAGGAGCAGTACAAGCATCATTAAAAGCATCATCCACAACAGTAAGTACTGGAGGAATGGCTAAAGGCCTATGCTGTGGCAAATGCAGGAAGGTTCTAAGCCTTTTCCTAGTGTCTGAAAAATCCTGGCCCTGCCATTGAAATTGTTCCCTCATAGCATGCAAGGTTTCCCCAAAAGAAAATTCCTCAGGCGGAGAGGCAGAAGGAATGGACTCTTCAGCATCAGAGTCCTCATAAGGAGAAAAGGGGGCCTCTGGAGGGTTTGAATTATCTGATTCATCAGAGGAGCCATCTGAAGAAACTGGCTCAGGGGGCTCTACTCTAGTCCTCTACTCTGGAGGTGGGTGAGAGGCCCTGTCTGGATGTGGTTGGGATCCCCGGATCAAAGAAATGAGATCCTCTGCTAGACTAAGCATTTGTGAACTAGAACTGGGCCTGTGAGAGGGGGTCTTAGCAGGCACAGTTTTGGTAGTTTTTGCTGCTTTAGCCCTGGCAAAGGCCTTAATCGACATGGATGCAGGAGGCCTAGCAGCTCCACGTGCAGGGGTAGAAATATCCAAAGGGATAGTATCGGATAAATCCTGTGAACCTGCAAGAGCAGGTGGGATTTCAGTAGCAGATTCAGCCAAGCTGGATGAGGCCTCGGTAAGTGGCAAGCTTTCGGCCGAAGGAAGAACCGTGGACTCGGTTTCAGACAAAACCGAGACACTCGCTATTTAACCGCGGTTTCGCCGAAACCGGACCGCGAGTGTCGGTCCTTTTCCTTGCTTTTAGAAATTTGCGTAGTCGGAGGATCCGACGGCATAATGTAAGCAAAATCGAGCCGAAAAACTCTTCAGCAAATTCCGACCGACGCCTAAGCCGCTCGGTTGAAAGAAGCACAGGCTAGACAAGCTGCTACGTCGTGGTCTGGGCCTAAGCAAGGTAAGCAGTAAGAGTGGAAATCTTTATGAGGTATTTGTTTCCCACAATTTAAACAGTTATTCACTTTTTCTGACATCGGCTGAGGCAAGAAAGAGTCCCCAACGGGGTACTTAGCTTTTTAGAAGTCTTCGGTAGTAGTAATCTCTGGTTCTGACTGACCGGCACTTGCGAACAGCTTCTGCTTCGGGTGCCACGCGGCAAGAAAGACTGAGGAAAATGGCGTCGGCTGATGCCTTTATACCCGAAGAACTGCCGCTATGATGTCGGGTGAAGTGCGACACCAGCCGAGACCAGACCCAGACTTTGGAATCCGGCCGACCGAAGGGCTGCCTGACGACAGGACAACCCATTTGTAAGGACTGCAGATGCATCCTTGAAGGACATCTGTACTATGTTCATCGTGTTTCACTGTTGCAGTCATTACTCTTGGGTTGAATCCCAAAGCTGAGGATGGGTGCCTGGGCTAAATAGGATTAGGAGAGGCTATGAGGCCCTGCAGAACTGCAGTGGCAAAGCCTGCTCTGGATTTAGAGTATAGAGGTAAGTGGTAGTGCTTTGTAAAAGTGTGCACTGAACTCCAGGTTGCAGCCTCTAAGATGTCTTTGGTTGGTACTCCTCTGAGGAAGGCTGTTGAAGTGGCTGCTGCTCTGGTAGAATGTGGCCTAATGCCTTTAGGCACTGATTTGCCATGCTGTGAGTAGCAGAAATGAATGCAATGACCTATCCATTTAGAAATGGTTTGTTTTGAGATCGCCTTTCCTTGTGATCCTGCAGCATATGCATTTAAAAGTTGCTCAGTCTTTCTGAAAGCTTTAGTTCTGTCCAAGTAGAAGCGTAGCTGTCTGTGTATGTCCAAAGAATGCAGAAGTCTCTCACCCTTGTTTTGTGGGTTTGGATAAAAGGTAGGCAAGTGAATAGTTTGGTTGAGGGCCACACTGGACACCACCTTAGGCATAAATGTAGGGTTTGTCCTCAGAGAAACCCTGTCTGGATGAAAAATGATAAAAGGTTCCACAGCCATGAGTGCCTGTAACTCCGAGACTCATCTTGCAGAGGTTATTGCTAGGAGCAGAGCTGTTTTCCAGGATAAGAATTTTATATCAGCTGTTGAGGCTGGCTCAAAAGGAGGCAGTGTGAGTTTTTCCAAGACATAATTGAGGTCCCATGCATGTATTGGTGCTCTCCTTGGAGGCCTGATGTTTTTGGCCCCTCTGAGGTACTGCCTTATTAAAGGATGTGAAAAGATAGCTGGTTCCATATTGTAATGGGCTGAAATGGCAGAGGCATGAATCTTAATTGATGAAAAGGAAAGGCCATTGTCCAGCATCTCAGTTAAGTATTGTAAAATCTGAGGAATATTTGGTGCATACGTGTCAATGCCTTGTTCCTGGTTCCAAGCACAGAATCTCTTCCATTTTTCTGCATAAGAATTTCTGTTACTTGGCCTCCTGGCCTCCAAGATAACATCCATAACAGCTTTTGAAAGAGGAGTGTTCTGAATGGCTACATTATCTGCCATGCTGCCAGATTTAGGGTCGTGAGTTGGCTGTGCAGGATCTGATCGTTTTGTTGGGTCAGTAAATGAGAAACTTGAGGCAATGTCCATGCTGGACCTTGAGACAAGCTCTTTAGGATTGGGTACCAATACTGGCGTGGCCAGTCTGGGGTAATCAATATCATTTTTGGCTTCTCGTCTGACCTTTAGGAGTACCTTGGGAAGGAGAGGCAGTGGAAGAAAGGCATATACTGTTAGGTTTTTCCAGCTGAAGGATAGGGCATCCACTTTCCATGCTTGTTTGTGATAAGTCCTTGTGCAAAATCTCTGAAATTGGCAGTTTTGAGGGGAGGCAAATAGATCTATGTATGGGCATCCCCATTTCCTTGTTATCATGCTGAAGACTTGTGGATCCAGTTTCCATTCATGGGGATCCATGAGGTTTCTGCTTAGTTCGTCTGCCAGAGTATTTATTTTTCCTGGCAGGAATTGTGCTTGCAGGTGAACTTGATAAGTCAATGCTGTGTCCCACAAGGTCATTGCTTGTCTGCAGGGGGGTAGGAATGTGTACCTCCCTGCTTGTTTATGTACCACATGACTGCAGCATTGTCCATCTTTATCAGAAGTTGTCCTGGATGAAGTAGATCCTTGAAAGCTGTCAGGGCATTCTAAACAGCTAGCATATCTTTTTGATTGATATGAAGATGCATCTGGCTCGCGGGTCATGTGCCCTGAATACATTTTCCTGCCTTGTGGGCCCCCCAGGCATAATCTGATGCATCCGTTGTTAAGTGTCTGCCTGGCTGTGGGTAAAATGAATGGCAGACCTTTGTTGTGGTGACAGGCCTGTGCCCACCATCGAAACTCCTGTTGCAGGCAGCGAATGAGGGTAATTAATGTTTCCAGGCTGTGGCAATGTTGAGTCCAAACACTTTTTAGATACCATTGTAGTTTCCTCATATGCAGTCTGGCATATGGAATTAGCAGAATGCAGGATGCCATGAAGCCCAAGGCCTGCAGGATTTTCCTTGCAGATAACTGGGTCTTTGTTGCCAAATTTTTGAAGTAAGAAGTCAGTTGCCTTTGTTTGTCTGGCGTGAGATAAGCCATCTGGGCAGTTGTATTTAAGCCTGCACCCAGGAATATTATCTATTGAGAGGGTACTAGTTTTGATTTCTTTTCATTTACTGTGTACCCTAGGCAAATTAGTAAACTCTTTACAAATGCCAGATGCTTTAGAAGAATGTCTTCTCTGCTTAAATAAGGCAGTCGTCCAAGTAAGGATATATTTGAATTCCCCTTTGTCTGCAAAATGCAATTACTGGTGCCAGGCATTTTATGAAGACCCTGGGCACAGTAGATAAGCCAAAGGGCAGTGCAGAGAATTGGTAGTGCATTGAGCCAGCTATGAATCTGAGGTATCTTCTGCAAGATTGTCTGACTGGGACATGCAGTTATCCCTCTTTTAGGTCCAATGTTACGAGCCAAGCCTTCTTGCCCAACATGGGCAGTAGCTGCTGCAGAGTCAACATCTTGAATTTTGGAACATCCAGAAACATGTTTAGTATAGGCAGGTCCAGTATTGGTCTCCGGGCTTTGTCCTTTCTGGGCACCAAGAAAAGTCTCGAGTAAAATCCTTGCCCCTGCTCTTGCTGTGGTACTTGCTGAATGGCCCTCATGTCCATGAGGGATGTAATTTGCTTTTGTGCCTCTGCCCATTGATTGTGTGGCAGGTCTGGCATACCTTTTGCCCTTGGCAGGGTGTGAAAGTGGAACCTGTAGCCCTAGGGACACTATGTTCAAGACCCATTTGTCCTGAGTAATCATTTGCCAAGTTGGTGAAAAAAGTGCTAGGTTTCCCCCTAAGGGGGCTGCCAAAAGATATGTGTTTGTATCTGGCAGAGGAAAGTCATTGGGACTGTTTCCTGTATGGCTGTGATTTGTCTTCTCTGCTTTTGAAGGTACAAGCGCCCCATTGTTTAGGCCTGTATGAGCCTTGGGGCTGAGATCTGCCTTTGGAACGTCTGTATCTGCCTCTTTGTGGCTTGTCTGACACTGTAAAGGACCAATTCTTTGAAGGCCAGTTCCTGCTAAATCTGGGTGGCTGTACCTATAGGAAATTCTTAACTGACTGCATGGATTTCGCTTTATCCTCCATTTTCTTCAACACCTCTTCTGCCTTAACACCAAAGTATCATGCTGCTATGCAGCATCCAATAATTTTGCTTTAACATGATCAGGCAGATTCTGTTCCTTTAACCAAGCATGCCTTCTAATGACAGAACCCGTAACAGCATTTCCTGCAAGAGGCCTCCAGTGAATCAAAACCACACTGCAAAGTATGCTTTCCCACTTGTTCAGCTGCATGCAATAAATCCTGCATTTCCTTGTTATCAGAACATTCAGAATTTGTCAACATTTTCTGTTTAAGCAGTGACATTAAGTATTGCTGATATTTAAGCATATGAAATTGACAATTTAAAGCCCTTACAGCCAAGGTGGCAGAAGTGTAAACTTTGTTCCATCTGTCCAGTGCCCTAGAATCCCTATCAGAGGGGACAGGGTTTTTTGCAGTGGAAGCCTTGACCCCTTTTGGGACCCTGAGATATAGTTTCTGGATCAGCAGCAGGGTTTTCATATAGAAATTTATGAGAGTCTGGGACTCTGTAGTTATCAGTCTGGCTTAGCAGGTGCAGGGGGTAAAGAGTGAGGAGACAGGCCGGAGTCCGAAAATACATCACCTACAATGTCTAGAACAGGTGGAATAGCAAGAGGTCTGTGCTGAGGTAGTAAAAGAAAATTTCTGAGCCTTTTCTTAGATTCTGAGTAATCTTGGCTCTCCCAGTGAAAATGCTCCCTCATGGTATGCAAGGTTTCCCCAAAAGAATAATCCTCAGGAGGAGAGGCTGAAGGAATGGATTCTTCAGCATCAGAATCCTCGTAGAGAGGGAAAGAGTATCCCTGTTCAGAAGAGGAATCAGAGGAAACTGAAACCTGATTAGAAGAATCATATTCTGTCTCTTGCCTAGGCCTCTTATCAGGAGGGGGATGGGAACTCCTAATCAAAGTAATTAGGTCTTCGGCCATTTTAAGCATCTGTTTTTTAGGCATGGAAGTCTGAGTAGGAGAATGCTGTACTTGTTTCTTTGTCTTTAGAATTGCTTTAGTCTTTGCCTTTGAAGCTGAAGTTGGTTTAACATATAAATGTGTAGGTATGAAGACACCCTCAGAAGCCGATGCCTGCTCAGCGGCTTCGGACCCATCTGAGGGAATGGTTTCAGAGTGTCCAATACCTTGAGTATCCAGAGGCCCAGTCGGCTCAACGTGGGAGTCGGAAGCGGCCTGTGGCTCTGAGGTAGCTGGCGTCAGGGGCTGCGAAAGCACCTCACTGAGAACCGGCGACTGGCCTGGGGGAGGCTTCGTTGGTTTTGGACCTCAGATGCCTATCCTTTTCCTTGTCCTTGCGTTTTTTGTAAACTCCGGTCGTCGTCTGTTCCAACGGCATTATACAGTTAAATCTTCGGCCAAAGTAATGAAATGCAAAATCGTACCGACGCTTAATAGTGCGTTGGTTAAATCTAGCACAAAACCAACAGCTAGCAACATCGTGGTCAGGGCCTAGGCAAGGAATACTGTAAGAATGAAAATCCTTATCAGGTATTTGCTCCAGACAAGAAATACAATTGTTAACTTTTTCTGACATCGGTCTGGAGCAAGAAAAAAGTTTCCCAACGGGGTACTTAGCTTTAATAAAGACTTTGGTTCGGAAATTCGGATTTGAAAATCTCAGGAGTCGGCCGACCGGCACTTGCGAACTGCAGAAAGACTGAAGAAAATGGCGTCGGCTGCATCTTTTATACCCCTGGCGCACTGACGTCAGGGAAGAGGCGACAGCAACAGACGCCGGACCAGGACTTTGAAATTCAGGCAGACTGCGGGTAGCCTGCCAGCAGGATAACAAGAGTGTAATGACTGCAACAGTGAAACACGATGAACATCTGATAATGCAAGTAGCCTGCTTTAAAGCGTAGGTATCTTCTGCAAGATTCCCTGATTGGAATATGCAGGTAAGCCTCTTAAATCTAAAGATGCCAACCAGGCATCCTTGCCTAGCATAGGAAGTAACTGATGAAGGGTCAGCATCTTGAATTTCCAGAAAGGTGTTTAGAGTACATAGGTCCAGAATTGGATGCCATGATTTGTCTTTTCTTGGTACTAGGAAAAGTCTGGAATAGAAACCTTGCCCCTTTTCCTCTTCTGGTACTAGCCGAATAGCCCCCATGTTTAAGAGGGAAAGTACTTGTTTCTGAACCTCTGCCCACTGATTTGGGGCAGATCTGGCCACCCGTTTGGAGTTGGCAACGTGTGGAAATGCAATCTGTATCCCTGGGACACTATATTTAAAACCCATTTGTCCTGGGTTATAAGCTGCCAGTTTTTTGCATGAAGAGGCAGTTTTCCCCCCAAAGGGGCGGCTAAGAGGTAAGTGCTTGGTAATTTTAAAGGAAAGTCATTGAGACTGTTTACCATAGGGTGGTGTCTTGGTATTTCCAGATTTGGAAGTGGAAACACCCCATTGCTTAGTTCTGAAAGTCTCTTGGGACTGAAACCTGGTGCTTTTGGAGTGTCTGGGTTTGGCTTGAGAGGCTCTGGAAGGAGCTGGAAAGGACCAGTTCTTAGTAGGGCAGTGCCTACTACATCTTGGAGGTTATACTTGTAAGAAATCTTTCACAGTTTGCATAGATGTAGCTTTATCTTCCATCTTTTTTAGAACTTCTTCAGTCTTACTGCCAAACAGACGGTCCTGCTGCAAAGGAGCATTCAACAGCTTTGCTTTAACATGATCAGGCAGAGATTGCTCCTTAAGCCAAGCATGCCTTCTAAGCACAGACCCAGTAACAGCAGCCCTGCAAGAGGCCTCTAAAGAATCAAAACCACATTGTAAAGTATGTTTTCCAACTTATTCAGCTGATTGCAATAAATCCTGTAAATCTTTATTTTCCACACAGCCAGAAATCAACATCATTTTCTGTTTAAGCAGTCCCCGGATATGCTGTTGATATTTTAGCATATGGAATTGACAGTTTAAAGCTCCGATTGCCAAGGTTGCAGAAGTATAAACCTTTTTTCCCCATCTATCCAGCACCCTGGAGTCTCTATCATAAGGGGTAGGATTTTTAGCAGTAGAAGCCTTAATGTCCTTGGGCCCCTGAGAAATGGTTTCAGGGTCCACAACAGGGTTTTTGAAAAGAAATTTGTGGGATTCAGGAACCCTGTAGTATCTGTCTGGTTTACTAGGGGCCGGAGGCAAGGAATCAGGGGCCATACTGGATTCCGAAAACACATCAATAATGTCTAGTACAGGAGGTATAGCCAAAGGCCTATGCTGAGGGAGAAGAAAATCCCTAAGCCTCTTTTTAGATTCAGAAAAATCCTGACTTTCCCAGTGGAAATGCTCCCTTAATGTAAGTAAAGTTTCCCCAAAAGAAAAATCCTCAAGGGGAGAAGCAGAGGGAATGGAATCCTCTGCATCAGAGTCCTCATAAGTACATATGGGAAAATCCAGGTCATTAGAAGAGTCAGAAGAAACAGCCAAGCTCAGCCCAAGGCCTCTTGGAAGAAGGAGGTGGACTACCCCTGATTAGAGTAATTAAATCTTCAGCCATTTTGAACATTTGTTTTTTAGGCATAGGGGCCTGAACATGTGGCCGGGGCATCGTTTTTTTTAGACACAGATCGAGATTTAGGCCTTAGTATTGAAGGTGGAGTCGGTTTAATATGCAAGTCTGTAGGCCTGAATACACCCTCAGAAGCCAGTGCCTGCACAGTGGCTCCGAACCCATCCAAGGTAGAGACATCCACGGGTTCCATAGGCGAAGCATCTCGCGGCATTCCGGACTCTGAATGGGTCTCAGTAGAGGCCTGCGAATCAGAAATAGCGGGTATCAGGGGCTGCGAAAGTGCCTCACTGAGTACCAGCAAACTGGCGACTGGCTTAGGAGAAGCGTCGTCGGCAGTTTTGGACCTCAACTGCCTTTTTGTTTGCGTTTTTTCGGTATTCCAGTAGTCGGATGGGTAACAGACATAATTTCTGGATAATTAAACTGAGACACGAAATATTTAGAAGCAAAAATGTACCGACGACGGTGCACTGACTAAATAAAGCACAAAACCAACAGCAAGGTACGTCGTGGTCAGGGCCTAGGCAAGGAATACAATACAAATGAAAATCCTTAGGAGATATTTGCTTCCCACAAGTAATACAATTATTAACTTTTTCTGACATTGGAAAGGAGAAAGAAAAAGTTTCCCCAATGGGGTACTTAGCTTTTAGTTGAAGACTTCGGTTCTGAAACTCGAAAACGAAAATTTCAGGAGTCGGCCGACCGGCACATGCAAACTGCTTCTGCTTCAGGCACTGCAGAGCAAGAAAGACTGATGTAATGGCGTCGGCTGCATGTTTTATACCCCCGACGACCTGATGTCATGGAAGAAGGGACAGCAACCGACGCAGGACCCAAGACTTTGTTAATCAGGCCAACTGAGGGCAACCTGCCAGCAGATTACCCAAATGTAATGACTGCAACAGTGAAACACTTAGAACATTCAACATGATTTTCTGTTTAAGTAGTCCCATAATATGCTGCTGGTACTTTAACATATGAAAAGTACAGTTGTGTACACTTAGCATAAATGTAGATGTTCGAGTGTATTCACTGTTGCAGTCATTACATTTGGGTAATCTGCTGGCAGGTTGCCCTCAGTCAGCCTGAATAACAAAGTCTTGGGTCCTGCGTTGGTTGCCATCTCCTTTTCCATGACGTTAGGTCATCAGGGGTATAAAACATGCAGTCGACGCAATTTTAATCATTTTTTCTTGCCCCAGATGAGGAGCAAAAATATATAAACTGTAAATATATAAATGAACCTAAGAAACATAAAATTTACCCTCAACTAAAAGCAAATACACCACAAAGGCTTTTGAGTATAGTAAAGGAAAGAAAAGGTATTGAATGGGGAATGGTGGGTGGGTAACTCGGACTGCAACAGTGAATACACTCGAACATCTACATTTATGGTAAATGTACACAACTGTACTATTTTCTTCGTGTTTCACTGTTGCAGTCATTACATTTGGGTAGAATCCCAAAGCTATGGATGGGAGGATGGAACTAAACAGCACTAGGAGCAGCTATTAGGCCCTGCAGGATTGCAGTGGCAAAGCCTGCCCTAGATTTAGAGAAGAGAGGTAAATGATAATGTTTTGCGAACGTATGAGCAGAGCTCCAAGTAGCAGCTTCTAGAATGTCTTTGGTTGGGAACCCTCTGAGGAAAGCTGCTGAAGAAGAGGCAGCCCTGGTGGAATGGGATCCGATCCCCTTGGGCACAGATTTACCATGGTTCAAATAGCAGAAACGAATGCAGTGGCTTATCCATTTAGAAATAGTCTGCTTTGAAACAGCCTTCCCCTCTGATCCTGCAGCAAATGCTACCAGTAGTTGCTCAGACTTTTAGAGATTTTGTCCTGTTTAAGTAGAATCTTAGTTGTCTGTGCACATCCAATGAATGCAGAATCTGCTCCCCCTTGTTCTGCGGATTTGGGAAAAAAGTTGGCAGGTGAATGGTCTAGTTAAAAGCCACACTGGATACCACCTTAGGCATAAAGGAAGGGTTGGTCCCGAGGGCTACCCTGTCCGGGTAAAATATAATGAAAGGCTCCACTGCCATGAGAGCTTGTAGTTCCGAAACCCTTCTAGCTGAAGTGACTGCCAAAAGAAAAGCTGTCTTCCAACATAGAAACTTTATATCCGCAGTAGCTGCTGGTTCAAAAGGAGGCAGGGTGAGTTTTTCCAGCACAAAATTGAGGTCCCATGCAGGAGCTGGTGCTCTCCTGGGAGGACTTAAATTTTTGGCCCCTCTGAGATACTGTTTTAGCAGTGGATGAGAAAAGAGGGGAGGCTCTGTGTTGTAATGAGCCGAGATGGCAGAGGCATGTATTTTTATTGAAGAAAAGGATAGGCCCTTGTCAAGTATCTCAGTTAAGTATTGTAAAATCTGAGGAATATTGTGTCTTGCTGTGTCTATTCCTTGTGTTTGGTTCCAAGCACAGAATCTCTTCCATTTGTCAGCATAAGATTTTCTAGTACTAGGCCTTCTGGCTTCCAAAATGACATCCATCACAGGTTTACTAAGAGATGTGGTTTGAATAATTAGTTGATTAGCCATGCTGCAAGATTCAGAGTTTGGAGCTGAGTGTGCAGAATTTGATAGTTCTGCTGAGACAGTAGATGAGGTGTCTGAGGCAAGTACCACTGAGGAAGGTGTGACATGTTCCTTAGAAGCAGGTACCAGTGTTGGCGAGGCCAGTCCGGAGCTTTTTTGTGAGGAGTTCTTGTGCAGAATTTGTCCAACTGCTAGTTTTGGGGAGAGGCAAATAGATCTATGTCTGAGCTTCCCCATTTCTGTGTTAACATGCTAAAGATTTGTGGATCCAGTTTACATTCGTGCGGGTCCATAAGATTTCGGCTTAGGTTGTCTGCCAGAGTATTTTGCTTTCCTGGCAGGAATTGAGCTTGAAGATGTATTTGGTAAGTCAAGGCTGTGTTCCACAAGGTCATGGCTAGTATGCAAAGGGGGTAGGAATGGGTACCCCCCTGCTTGTTTATGTACCACATAACTGTGGTGTTGTCGGTCTTTATCAGTAGTTGTCCTGGATGAAGTAAGTCCTTGAAGACTGTCAGAGCATTCTGAACAGCTAGCATTTATTTCTGGTTGATATGCAGATGCATTTGGTTTGGGCTCCATTTGCCCTGAATGCATCTCCCTGCCAGGTGGGCCCCCCAAGCATAGTCTGATGCGTCTGTAGTTAGGGTTTGTGTGGCAGGGGATAGAGTGAATGACGGTCCCTTGTTTTGGTGACATGTCTTTGCCCACCAAAGAAACTCTTGTTGTAGGCAGGGAATGACAGGAATCATTGTTTCCAGGCTGTGACAATGTTGACTCCATAAACTTTTTAGGTACCATTGAAGTTTCCTCATATGCAGTCTCGCATATGGAATTAGTAGAATGCAGGATGCCATGAACCCCAAAGCCTGCAGAATTTGTCTTGCAGATAACTGGGTTTTGTTGTCATTTGATTGAAGTATGCTGTCAATTGTATTTGTTTGTCTGGAGTGAGGTAAGCCATCTGGGTAGTTGTACTCAAGCTTGCACCCAGGAATGTAATTATTTGAGAGGGTACCAGTTGTGATTTATTTTCGTTTATGGCGTACCCTAGACATGCTAGAAGACTTTTTACAGATGTTGAAGAGTGTCCTTGTCCTCTGCCTGAATAAGACAATCGTCTAGATAAGGATAAATTTGAATGTTTCTTTGTCTGCAGAATTCAATTACTGGTGCCAGGCACTTTGTAATGACCCTGGGCGCAGTAGATAAGCCAAAGGGCAGTGAAGAAAATTGGTAATGCAAAAAACCTGCTTTGAAGCGGAGGTATTTTCTGCAAGATTCCCTTATTGGGATATGCAGGCATGCTTCTTTTAAGTCTAGAGTTACTAACCAAGCATTCTTGTCTGGCATAGGCAGTAGCTGTTGTAAAGTCAACATTTTGAATTTTGGAATGTCCAGGAACGTGTTCAGAATCAATAAGTCCAGTATTGGATGCCATGAATGGTCTTTTCTGGGTACCAGGAACAGTCTTGAATAAAACCCTTGTCCTTTTTCCTTTTCTGGTACCGGCTGAATAGAACCCATATCCATGAGGGAAATTACTTGTTTCTGGGCCTCTGCCCACTGGTTTTGTGGCAGATCCGGCCATCCGATTGGAATTGGCAAAGTATGGAAATGAAATCTGTACCCCTGGGATACTATGTTTAATACCCACTTGTCCTGGGTTATTAACTGCCAATTTTGAGCATGAAGTGCTAGTTTTCCCCCCAAGGGGGCTGCCAAAAGAGAAGTGCTTGGAGATGGTAGAGGAAAGTCATTGAGACTGCTTACTGAAGGGTTGTGCTTTGTTACTTCCAGATTTGGAGGTGGAGGCACCCCATTGCTTTGACCTGTAAGATCCCTGTGATTGATATCTTGAGCCTTTTGAGTGCCTGGATTTGCCCTGAGTGTCTCTGTGGGACACAGGAAAGGACCAGTTCTTAGTAGGCCAGTGCCTACTGAACCTGGGTGGCTGCACTTGCAAGAAATCTTTTACAGTTTGCATAGATTTAGCTTTGTTTTCCATTTTCTTTAAAACTTCTTCTGCCTTATTACCAGAGTATCATGCTGCAAAGGGGCATCCAACAATTTAGCTTTAACATGATCAGACAGATTTTGCTCCTTGAGCCAGGCATGCCTTCTTATCACAAATCCAGTACCGGCAGCCCTACAAGAGGCCTCCAAGGAATCAAAACCACATTGCAAAGTATGCTTTCCAACCTGTTCTGCTGAATGCAATAAATCCTGTAACTCCTTATTTTCCACACAATCAGAAATCAACATCATTTTCTGTTTCAGTAAGCCCATAACATGTGGTTGATATTTAAGCATATGAAACTGGCAGTTTAAAGCCCTGATTGCCAAGGTTGCAGACGTATAAACCTTCTTACCCAATCTATCCAGCGCCCTGGAATCTCTATCAGAAGGGGTAGGATTTTTGGCTGTAGAAGCCTTAACACCCTTAGGACCCTGATAAATAGTCTCAGGATCAGCAGTAGGATTTTTGAAAAGAAATTTGTGAGAGTCAGGAACCTTGTAATATCTGTCTGTTTAATATAAAAATGTTGAGGCCTTAAAACACCCTTAGAAGCCGGTGCCTGCTCAACAGCTCCGGACCCATCCAAGGGAGAGACATCCGCAGGTTCAATACTTTGCAAATCTCACGGCGAGTGGGTCTTGGTAGAGGCCTGCGACTCAAAAGTAGCAGGCATCAGGGGCTGCAAAAGCGCCTCAATGAGTACCGGTGACTGGCTTAGGAGAAGCTTCATCGGTTTTGGATCTCGACGGTCTGTCTCTGCCTTTCTCCTTGCGTTTTTTGTGAACCGACGACATTTCAGGGTAGTTAAATCTTGAGACAAAATATTTAGAAGCAAAAATATTCTGACGCTTAATAGTGCGTTGGTTAAATTTAGCACAAAACCGACAGCCAAGGCACGTTGTGATCAGGGCCTAGGCAAGGAATACAGTACAAATGAAAATCCTTATGAGGTATTTGCTTCCCACAAGTAATGCAATTATTAACTTTTACTGACATCGGTAAGGAGCAAGAAAAAGTTTCCCCAACGGGGTACATAGCTTTAGTTTTAAGACTTTGGTTCTGAAACTCGAAAATGAAAAATTAAGGAGTCGGCCAACCGGCACTTGCGAACTGCTTTGCTTCAGGCACCACGCAGCAAGAAAGACAGATTAAAATGGCGTTGGGTGCATGTTTTATACCCCTGACGACCTGACGTCATGAAAGAGGAGACAGCAACCGACGCAGGACCCAAGACTTATTCAGGCCAACTGAGGGCAACCTGCCAGCAGATTACCCAAATGTAATGACTGCAACAGTGAAACACGAAGAAAATCAGGCAATTTAAAGCCCTAATGGCCAAAGTAGCAGAAGTGTATACTTTCTTACCCCATCTGTCTAAGGTTCTAGAATCTTTATCAGAAGGGGTAGGATTTTTGGCAGCAGAAGCCTTAATGCCTTTTGGTCCTTGGGAAATGGTCTCTGGATCCGCAGTAGGATTCTTGAAGAGGGAGTCAGGTACTCTGTAATACATGTCAGGTTTTCTGGGAGCTGGAGGTAAAGTGTCTGGGGAAAGGCTAGATACCAAAAAGCATCATGTAGAATGTCCAGAACAGGAGGGACAGCTAAGGGCCTGTGTTGAGGAGGGAGTACGAATTCCCAAAGCCTCCTTTTAGAGCCAGAGTAATCCTGGCTTCCCCAGCGGAAATGCTCCCTAAGAGTGTGCAATGTTTCACCAAAAGAAAAATCTTCTGGGGGGAAAGTAGAGGGAATGGAATCCTCTGCATCAGAATCCTCATAGGTAGATAAGGGCAAATCCTGGTAATCAGAAGAAACAGAAACATTAGATTTCTGATCAGAAGAATCAGAAGGAAAATCAGTTCTAGGTCTCTTGGAGGGGGGAAGGCTGGCTTCCCCTAATTAAGGTAATAAGGTATTCAGCCATTCTAAGCATTTTTTTAGGCATATGGGCCTGAGCATGCAGTTTGGACGTCGGTTTTCTAGGTGTGGTGCGAGTTTTAGGCCTGGATGAAGAAGATGGCATCGGTTTAAAATGCAGGTCTGTAAGCCTGAATCTCAGAAGCTAGTGCCTGTACAGCGGCTCTGGACCCATCCAAGGTAGAGACATCCGCAGGTTTTCATAGTCGAAGAAGCATCTCACAGTATACCAGACTCCGAATGGGTCTCAGTCAGTAAAGACCTGCAAATCTGAAGTAGCGGGTATCAGGGGCTGCGAAAGCGCCTCACTGAGTACCAGTGGACTGGCGACTAGCTTAACGGAAGCTTCGTCGGCAGTTTTGGACTTATGCGGTCTGTCTCTGTCTTTATCCTTACATTTTTGCAGAAGATCGGTAGTCGGATGGCTTAACGAAGCCATTTCGAAGTACGGACACTGAGTACCAAAATAATTTGCTGCAAAAATAGCGCGACGAATAGTTTGGGGGTTGAACAAGGCACAAAACCGACAGCGAGGGACGTCGTGGTCTGGGCCTAAGCAAGGAATGCAGTATGAATGAAAATCTTTCTGAAGTATTTGCTTTCCACAGGTAAGACAATTGCTGACTTTTACTGACATCGGTTAGAGCAAGAAATAGGATCCCCAAACATAGTACTTTGCTTTTTTGAAGACTTCGGCTCTGAAACTGGAAAACAAAAATTTCAGGAGTCGGACGACCGGCACTCGCAAACTGCTTCTGCTTCGGGCACCACACGGCAAGAAAGACTGATGTAATGGTGTCTGCTGCATGTTTTATACCCCTGACAACCTGCATCATGGAAGAAAAGACAGCATCTGACGAAGGAATCCAAGACTCTGGTATTCAGGCCGGCTGAGGGCTAGCTGCAGGTAGATAACCCAAATGTGATGACTGCAACAGTGAAACACGAAGAACATCCCAAGAATCCTGGGTGATCTGGAGCCAAACAGGAAGAGAAAGGCAAAGAGGAATGTGGCTGGGAATGGGGAGAAATAGTCAGACAGTACCTGGTTTGTCAGGAAAGGAAGGCTTAAGAATCCCTGCAGTCAAGTGGCTTTTAGTAGGAGGAGTCTGTTTACTACCCTTTTTATGTTAGGAGGGCAAGAATGCCTACGAACCAAGACTGGCTTAGAAGGGTAGTTCCGCTGAAATGTACGCACAGGAGAAACAAAGACATGCTTAAGTTCTTGTAAAGCCTTCCCCCTTGTCCTGAAGAGACTTAAATAAACCAGCAGCCACTTCAGCAAACAAAGGAATATTATCCAGAGGAGCATTCAGCAACTTAGCCTTAATATCATCAGGCAAAGATTGAAGCTGAAGCCATGAATATCTCCCCAGAACCGAACCAGAAGCAGCAGCCCTTTAAGAGGCATCTGCTGCATCATAACTACATTTGATAGAATGAACTACCTGAGAGGAAGTCCCAAGCAAGGAAACAGCAGAAGATTTACCCATAGAGTCTGGAAGATCAGAAAACCTGACAGGCCTCAGAAAGGAGAGACAAGACATACCTAGAGATATGGGTTTAATAATTAGTAGCCCTAAAAGCCAGGGTAGATGAAGTATAAACTTTCTTACCCAGCCTATCCATGGTCAGAATGCAGTAAGGAAGCAATTGAGATGGCTTATCAGAGACTACAGACACCACAGAGGGATCAGCAGCAGGACATTTAAACAAAAAAGGAACAATCCTCAGGCACCCTATAATACCTATCAGACTTCCTGGGAGCAGGGGACAGAGAATCCGGGGCACTGGAAAAAATATCCAATAAAACAGGCAAGACAGGAGAAATGGCCGCAGGTTTAGGAGACTCAATCTGTAGTAACTCATAGTACCTCTTATGGATATCCGAAACCTGGGCACAATCTCACTTAAAGTCTATCAACCCAGAGATAGTGTCCCCAAAGGAAATTTCCTAAGAGGGATTATCTAGAGTATGAGAATCCTCCTCCCCAGACCCGTAGTCTAAAGGAGAAGGAATCTGGTAAAAATAAGCAAGGGGGTCATCATCAGAATCCACCTCAGAAGAATGCAATTCCTCTGGGCCTTTTAGGGGAAGAGGTGGACCAAGGAGGAGCAGGAACTGAAACCCCTTGAGGATGCCGCAACAACAGTAAAGCATTGCAAAACCCCTGAGTAAAGGTCTGCCACTCTCTTTGTGGATCCCTAGCAGCAGAAGAAATATTGTTAGTTTTCTGTTTCTTTTTTAAAGGGACAGCCGTCCTGGAAACCTGAGAAGGCCCAGACCCAGGACGGCATTCCACAACTGCAGTAGGAACCTCTTCCCTAAAGAGAAACTGGAACCCCACTAGACCTCTCGGAAAGTCAACTGTGGTTCCCTCTGAACGCCCACAAAAGACACCGGCAAAGCCTCATCAGACGTGCTGCCTGCCAGATAATCACCGGTCTCCAACCAAGACACAGTAAAAGAATCTGACAAAACAACCAGGTGAGCCTCTGAGTGCATAATAACCTCAGGAGAAACTCCCAGCAGAGGCTGGACAGAGGAAGATTCTGGTCTTACCTTATACACCACACCTTCTTCCCAGACAGCTGATCCTCAGAGGGCAGGAAGTTCCATCCATAGTACCTGCAGCAAGAAGCTTAAGTCGCTGGTTCTCAAGGTACAAGGAAAGTGAAGAAAGCATACTATGAAGAGTTTTGGGGACAAATGTCTGACAAATTGAACAAGACTTATGGTCATGAGCAGCACCAAGACAAAAAAGACACGTATTGTGGCAGTCTTTATGGGGAATCAGTCTCCCACACTGGCATTTACTCTTTCTGGATGACATTAACTTCAAACAGCACTAAGCAAACAGAAAGTAACCAAAAACCACACTGGTTACTTACCTGCAACTGTGAGGACTAGAAACAGGAGTAAGCATAAAAACAACAACAAACAGAAAAATGGTAAAAAAAAAAAAGGATGTATGCAACAGACCGGTGGTTAAAACAGCTTTTGGACTGGCTGCAAAAACGTTCTGAGGATGGAACACCTGAACGTCACCTTTATGCCCTACCTTATGCAAGGAGTGCACAGGTGACATTCAGCGTACCTTAAAGCAATGGTAGACTTTTGTAAACTGGCTGGATGGAGGGCTTCATGGCAGGGAATACCCATTAACAAGGACTACTGCAGCGGTGAATGCAAAGACATCTACTGTTTCCATAACTCTGATATACTGTTGAGTTGTTCAAAACAGTGAAGTAGATGTATACAATTTGAAAATGGCTATGGGTTACTTTTTCATAATGTGGTTTCACAATTTTATTATCCTTTATATGAAATAGTCTAGAAGTTAACATGTTGCTTTATTGCAGTACTACTTCAAAACTGCATGCATGGGGCTTCAAATTTCTATCTACTTCCTGTTCATGTCCCACTCAATCCTCACAGTCTCTGAAAACTTTTGAATATTTCTTGGTTTATTATAGTATCATGGGATAAAAAAAGTATATAATCTGTGTACAGTAACATTTTAACATGAGATGAAGGTGCTTCAGATATAATAAAATACAAAAAAACAAAGTGGAAAGCCTCACACAAATTCTAATCCTTCATGATAATCAACTGAAAGAAGTACATTAATAGTTATCTGACCTTCTATCTGTCCTGATGGTGGGACACCGGCATATGCTGGTTGCTGAGAGGGATGACCAGGTTGATGAGCTGCTGAAGAGGAGGATGCAATACTGTCTGGTGTGCCAGAACGTTCTTCTACTGGAGCAGTGGGAGGACCTGCAAAATTATTTGAAATGCAACTCAGGCCATCTAAAATAAATTGCAGAATGCTGCTTTCTGTGAAAGTTAATGTACATCATACAATGACTCTCTATTAATATTCAAAAAGTAGCATGCTGATTGGTCAGCCCAACCAGCTTACCAGCTCTAAATTCAAGCACATACTAATGGAAAAATGTCCGCTCGCCTGGACTCTTTTTCCATTAATATATGCCATAAAAATTTCACTTTTTTTTCACTTAAACAAAAAAAAATTATAAACTTACAAAACCAGACACTTGAAACCAATGAAAGAGATGGGAGAGACAAAAATAAAAGAATAATCAGATACTTTATGCAAAACTAGAGAAACTTACCCAATTATCCTTTTATTTTCCATGTCCCGTCTCTTCCATACATTCAAAGTGTTCTGGTATCTCTTTTTAATTAAGAAAAAAAAAGGGAAATGGAATTCTTTTCTCTGTTGCTTCCTATACACAGCACCTGTCACACAGCACTGATGTACTGTGTAAGCATGGGAAACAGTCCCATCTGCAGGCGCAGTACATCAAAACAAACAGCGGGATATCTAAGGAAAGTGGAAGAACACCAATGAGCCATCATACAATGACATTACAAAAGAAAAGTAATAATAATAGCTTATAACTGACTTTGTGGTGTGATTTACCCATGGTTGTCTTTGTTTAATCACTTGGGCTTTGCCCTGGTGAATAAACTACACCAATCATGGATAAATCTTCACTATACCACACCCATGTCGTTGGTTATTGCTATAAACTACCACTGTTATGATGCAGTAATAATGCCAGTACTGGTGACTACTGATTATGATGCAGTAATAATGCAGACCACAGCTGTACAACTGTTTTCATATAACCCTGAAAATCAACACAGCATTCTTTGACCCTTTATTAGAAATATGATCTTGCAAAAACTACAGCCACAGGTGATAAAAAATAAATAAATAAATACACGGTGCAAATCTCTCACTTAAGTGCTTGTCATTTGAAAAAAAAATACATACAAGTGTCGCTAAGCTTTTTATAACCATTAAACAGTCAAATCTTTCTGTGGCATAGAGGGCTAAAAATCTTCAATGACAAACCAGGCAAATATGAGTTCAAGTAGAGGCTTGGTCAGTTGATGGAGATGGCAGGAGAGACAGGTATGCCTATCCAGGGGAGTGGGGGGGGGTCTGCTGGTTTGCCGATACTCCAGTGTAAGAGAAGGCTTGCCTGTAGCATATCCCTAAGCCACTGCAGAAAGGATATGGGGTATGGTCTCTCAAGCCGATGACTGTAACCCTTGACACCACAGGTGAAGGACAGCATGCATGCAAGGCTGAAGGGCACGGGAAGTCCCTCTGGTGATACAGATATTAAAGTCACCCCTAGCAGGGGTATATAATCAGTTACTAAGTGAAAGGTCGTCCACTCGGCTGAAGTAGGGATAATATACTCTTTAATTAAAACTATGAAACAGTAAAAATAGCTAAGCACTTTCATGGAACTACTGCTTCCTCAGACCATAAAAACATACACTCTGTTAAAACACATTTAAGCACGTTCCTACCAAACAAAAACAAGGTAAAATCACATGGTTAATCTTAATGATGTAAGCCTCTCCTTTTTAGAGCCGGCTTTAAAGAAACAGCATTATTGAGTCCTGGATATGCATCTGCTTTAAAGTCCGATATCCATCTTAATTCTATAAACTCAATCTCGTTAGCAATATCACTCTCTCTTATATTGGTGTTCACCTGCTGCAAAACCAGAAATTTAAACTGGTGGGTACCACCTAGTTCTAGAGCATGTTTGGCTAGTGCATCATTAAGTTTACCATTACATACATCATTCACAAGTATACGCTCCTTCAAAGTACAATTCGTCTTCCCAACATAAAACATTTCACAAGCAACACATTGAGCCCAATAAACAAGATTTCTGTCAGTACAATCTGTATAAAATTGAAACACAATAGCCCCATGAGTCCTGGGTTGCATAACTGAGGTAGCTGACCAAAAGTATCTACAAGCTTTGCATGATCTACGGGTGTAAGTGCCCTTCTGTTCAGAACCCGTCCTAACAAATCCAGTTTGCTTACAACATAAGCATTGTTTCAAGGTCTTATTGTTTCTAAAAGTAAAACGTGGAACCTCTCCAACTACTCTACTTGTATCATCTGTCATTAATATTGGCCAATTTTTCTTTAAAATGTCACACACAAAGTTAATATTACTGGAATACGTCAATCCAATCCTATTCACACCACTGTCCTTGGAGGGCTACAAACCCTCTGACTGATGCTCAGACTTATCAGAAAAACAAGGTTTAACTCCATTCCTACCAACTCCTTCAGTGGCCTGCTCTATAACTCCTATACTGTAGCCCCATTCTAACAATTCAATACGTAGGGTGTCCAAAAGCCTTCTCCAAGGACATCGCATTACCCTGAGTACCTGGTTCCTAACCACATTTCTGGGAACACGTCTAGGGTGCATACTCGTATTATGTCAAATACTGTTTTTCTTGCAAGATTTCCTAAACATGCTAGTTGACAATGAACCCAATTCATTTTTACTGACAGATGTATCCAGGAAATCAATACTCTCCAGAGAGTAATGCATAGTGAACGTAAGAAAAGTAGTGGAGTTCTGCAAATCAACAAATTAAGTCAATAAACCAAAAGGTGCCTGCCAAATAAAGAAAATGTCCTCCACAAAACACCTGTAGAACTTCACATAAGTAGTAAATAGAGTGTCTGAAAACACTGACTGCTTTCCCCAGTAAGCAAGGACTAAATTGTCATACGAGTTGGTGCACGCCGTCCCCACAGCAACTCCTAATTTTTGTAAAAAAATACTTTGTCTCAAATGTAAGTACATTATTTTCCAAAATTAAATCCAGTATAATGCACAGATAAGCTCTACTTTAGAGTTTGAAAATATACTCTCAGATGTCAAACCCATTCTAATACTGTCCACTCCTATATCATTGGGAATAACTGTGAAAAGTGAATTGGCATCCAAAGTTACAAAAATTACATCATGACCATCAGATTCCCTAGACCATTGAAATAAACCTTGTAAGAACTGTTTCAAGGCCTTCAGGACACTCCTAACAGAGTCCAAAACCTGTCTGAGCTGCGCCAACACGTATGCCAATTTAGTCCTTGCTTGACATACTTAAATCTAGAACCAGAAGGGAGGGATTGTATGATTTAGTATTTGAATCTAAACTGTTCAATTTATTTACATTAAGGAAGTGAGAATGTAATATTTTCCAATTGGATACATAACTATGTAGCCAACTGAAAATCATCTTTGTAATTGCTACTTTTGCATAAATTTCTATAGTTGGAAAATTTACACCAGTGTAATTCCAACATCTAAACTGATGCTTTACATTTAATCTAGTTTTATTTGGATACCACAGGAAATTTATAAGTAAATTTATTTATTACTTTTACTATCCTTATTAGGTAGTAATGTGAGAGACTGAGATATAGCTTTGGAAATAGTGATTTTAATAATTTGCAGTCTATCTTCAAATGAAATGAACATTTTATCCCAGGAATTAAAGAGATTTTCATAGTTGAAATTTACAGTCTCTGTTAAAAATATGAATTTAAGTACAATAAATTAGTATATTCTTTATCTAAAATGATTATCTATATTTACTGATTTTTTTTTTCTTACTGATGAAATAATTAGATTTAGAACTATTAAAATGCACATTAGACATCTTTTGGAACTTTCTTATTTTCTCAAGTTCTTCTAATGATTCAGACGAATTTTTAATGGTTAATAAAACATCATCAGCAATTAATATAATTTTGGAATTATATTCCTGATTAATCCATACACCTTGAAATCTTGTTATTTGAATGAATAAGAATTACAAGCATCTCAATAGCTAAATTACATAATAAAGGAGAAAAGTTCCTTTTGTTAAATTTATAAAATTTGATGTGTATGGACCTAATTTTATGTATGCATTATTATTATAAATATCCATTCACATTTTAACAAATTGGGAAGTCAAATAAATATAATACTTCAAATAAATAAGCCCAATCCAATGGATAAAATGTTTTTTCTATATGTAGACTAATAAATATTCTTCTTTCTTATTATTCATCACATCTATCAGAGTAATTAATCTTTTAATGTCAGAAGTTTGCCTTTTGTGAATAAACCCAGATTATCTAAACTAATTATTTGGCAAAATTTTCATTCTACCTGCTAAAATGGACAAAAATGTTATAATCTACATTAGTCAACATGATAGGTCTATATGAAGAATACTTGTGAGGATCTTTACCTTATTTTATAATTGGAGTAATTAGGGAATAATTCCATGTGGGTGGCATTTGAACTAGATTTTGTACCTTTACTAAAACATTGTGCACATTTATTATAACTTTTTGAGGGAATAATTTATACAGTTTTGGTATAATACCATCATTTCTGGGGGCTTTATTAGATTAATAAAGAATAGTTGTGTGAAATCTTACCAGAAACATAGATGTCCCTCTCTTCTATATGTTGCAGTACTCATAACATGAGGGAGTCTGCCTCCATCTGACTCAAATGTCTGGCCAGTATACAAAAGCCTAAAGCTACTGTGAGGTACATGCAATGTCTCAAATACAAGTAGCCCAATGTCAATCATAAAGTGACATCAGGTATAAAGCAGACGTCGGAATGTACCAAGCCTCAGAACTGCATGCCTAAGGAAAAACACCTGCCTGAGATAAGTGAGGAAATGCACACAACCAGCAATCAAGCAATCATCAGGGGGAAGAATACTGCAACATAAAGAAGAGAAGGACATCTGTGGTTATGCTAAGATTTTACACAACTATTCCATGCCCTTCTGTTCATATGTTGCAGTATTCATAACATAAGGGAGAATACCAAAGCTCATGCAGGTGGAGGATTGGGCGGAGGTTCAGTAGCACTCTACAAACTCCTGCAGAACAGCTCTTGCAAAACAAACTCCAGACCTGGAAATGCCATCCAACTTGTAGTGTTTTGTGAGTGTGTACAGAAGACCAGATAGCTGCTTCTAATATAGATGAGTGTCAAGCCCTTTGCAGAAAGCATCTGAAGAGGACACAACTCTAGTGGAATGAGCCTTTACTGGGATGCAAGAGCTTTCCCTTGAAACACACAGCAAAAAGAAACGTTTTTTTTGAAATCCAAGAGGAGACAGTCTGCTTAGAAACAGGCCTGCCCAGGGCCCTAGGGTGATAGGAAATGAAAGGCAATCACATTTCCTAATATGCTTGGTTTTGTCTAAATAAAATCTGAGTTGAGACAATCCACACTCCAATAATTCTCACAGGTAAGACAAAACCACTGGAACATCCACCAGATGGAAAACCTTTTCCATTTTGAAATACAGGACTTCCTAGTATTGAGTTTTCTGGCCTCCTGCAGAACTTGCAGCACGCTCTCTGAGAAAAGGTGTCTGAAAGGGATAAAAATGTCATTGTCCACAGAGTCAGCTGAAGGGCTGACATCTGTGGATGTTATTAGAAATCCCTTGTCCTGTGTGATCTACTCTGAGGTAACTTGTGATAACTGTCCTTTGCTAAATTCAGAAGAAGGGGGAACCAATGCTGTCTTGGCCAAAAGGGAGTCACCAACAAGACTTCTGGTTGTTCCTATTGGATCTTCAACAGGACTCTTTGGAGAAGTGGGAAGGTGGAGGAATGCATAGAAAAGGATGCCCCCTCTAAGAGAAAGCTAGGGCATCTACCTTCCATGCCTGAGGATTGGGAACTCTGGCACAAAATTTTGGAAGTCATTTGTTTATATGGGAGGCAAAGAGATCTACCTGAGGCGTAACCCACTGGTGGACAATGTCCAGAAACATATCCCCGGGTAATATCCATTCATGGGACTGTGTTATGGACATGCTCAACATGTCTGCCACAACATTTTGAATGGAAGGGATGTAAACTGCCTGAATGATTAGTTGACACTGAGTAACCAGCTCCCAAGCATGGACAGCCAGTCTGCACAGGAGATGAGACTTGGTCCCTCCCTGCTTGTTGACATACCAAAGGACTGTGGTGTATATGAATCACTTTAGGGTGCTTGGGAGAAGGGGAGGTTTGAAAAATTTGCAGAGCAAAAATAAGTGCTCTCATCTCTCTTACATCTGTGTGTTCCCTCCTTTGGGAAGGCGACCACACATCTTGAACCTTCCAGGATGTCAGGATTTCTTTCCATCCCAAGTCTGAAACATCTGTGCACAGCTCCTGAGTGGAAATGGGTGGCTGTAAGGGTAGGCCTGGATTACAGACAACCTGCTGAATCCACCAGTCCAGTTCTTTTTTCAAGCAGGGAAGAAGGGGAAATAAAACTCCAATGGGTGAGCATGTTGCATCCATATTGATCTGAGGTACCACTGGAATTTCCTCATGCAGTTCGGCATAGTGGATGCCATAAAGCCCCAAAGGCAAAGAAACTCCCTGGCAGTCAGGGGCTGCAGAGGACTGAGAGCTTGGAAGTAGGCAGTGAGAGAGATCCTTCTGGGGAGGTAAAGAAGCCAACATCTTGTCTGTGTTCTGCGTCCTAGAAAAACATGGTCTTGTGAAGGAGCAAGTGTCGATTTTTTAAAGTTGATAGTTAAACCTAGACTTTCCAGCAGAGATACAGTGAAGAGTAGATTCTCTTGAAGACGGTCTGAGGTGAGCTTGGAAAAGATCATCCAGGTATGGGAAAATCTGAATATCCCTTAGTCTGCAAAAAGCTATGACGGGAGCTAAGCATTTTGTGAAGATCCTTGGAGCTGTAGGCAGTCCAAATGGCAAGGCAGAGAATTGAAAATGTTAGGAAGTAATAGCAAAGTGTCGAAATTTCCTGAACAAAGGATGAATAGCGATGTGGAGGTAAGCATCCTTGACGTCCAGAGACACCATGTAGGCCTGAGGGAAAGTAGAATGTTCAACAACAGCATGTGAAAAGTGGGAACCTTCAAGAAGGTATTTAGATGTTAGATCTAGGAAGGGCCTCCAAGACCATCTTTCCTGGGAACCAGGAACATCCTTGAGAACAATCCTTTTAATGTTTGTGAAGGTGGCACCTCCTGAATTGTACCCTGAGAAAGAAGGCTAAGAATGACTTGGGGGAAAGAATTCCAATTTTTTGGGGGGGTTGTGGAATACCCCTGAAAGAAGGTGCAGTCTTCCACACCATCAAGCATCCTTGTTGAATAAATGAAAGGAACCAAAAGTCCTGGGTGACCTGTTTCCAAGCAGGTAGAGACAGTGAAAGACTCAAGGAAAAAGGGGTCTGGCTGCAAAGAGGTTGGTAGTCACAGACTACCTGGCGTACTCAGAAAGGGCTGTTTCTGAGCAGCAGTAATAGTAGAAAAGGACTTGATTGAGTATTGCTTTCTAGCATCACTTTTATCCTACCCTTGGAAGGAGGAGGTCTGGATGGCTTCCTTAGAAAAAAAGTTTTAGAGGGATAGTTCCTCTGAAATCGGGGGACTGGTGACACACAAATGTGTCTGAGATACTGAAGCTCTTTTTCCCTTTTCTTGTAATGACGTAAGAAGTTATGCAGCAGAAGAACCAAACAAGGCCTTGGAATTTAGGGGTGCATCCATGATTTTAGCCTTTATGTCACCCAGTAAGGGCTGTAGTCTCAGCCAATACCATCTCCTAAAGACAAAGTCTGAAGCAGCAGCTATGGTAGATGCCTCCACTGCATCACAGCTACACTTAATTGATGTGTAACTTGAGCTTAAGAGCTCAGAATGGAAGATAACCAAGATTTAGTAGGGTAGTCTGGAAGTTCCAAAATTAGCTTAATGGCATCAGAGAGAACAGTTAAAGCATGTTTGGCCATATGGGTCTGGTAATTTCTGGTCCTAAAGGCCAAAATGACTGATGTCTAAACTTTCTTCCCCAACCTCTCTATGAATTTCCTCTCCTTGTCTGAGGGGAGAAGGGAAATAGATGGCAACATCTTAGAGGCCGTATCAGCAGACACAGGAAATTGTTGCTGGATCTGCACATGGGGCATTTAACCAAGAATTTTCAATCCTCTGGTACCTTGTAAAATCTGTCTGGCCTTTCAGGGGCGGGGATTGCGAATCAGGACACTTGGAGAAGTCAGAAAAGGACAGCGGCGAACTCCCTCATGTTATGAATACTGCAAAATATGAATAGGACATTTTTATGAATTTCTTGTAAAGAAATAGGTTTTAATGGATTCATTTTTTTGTGAAGGATATATTTTTCCCGAAGGACTGATCAATATTTCTCTAGCAAGTCTTTTTTCTATTTATTACTCTGATTTAAGAATGAATAATGATTTCTGAAAATTTCTAGTAAATCTTCAATATCTGAGTTTAACTTATTCGTTATGGGATTTTTTAAATCTTTACCATTATTATTACTTATCTGAAATTCAATTCTTTTTCTTATATTTTAAATGTTTAGGAGATCTTGAATAAGATGTTACCTTAAGTTTTTCTAATGCCAATTCAGTTTTATGAGATAACAATTCGTTATATTTAATACTTGGACTTTTTATCTCATCCTTATTCTGTCCTGAATTGTTCTAGTCTTTCTTATAATTTCTTTTAACTTTAATTGGATAGCTAACATTCTTTCTTCCATTCTTTTAATTTATGTTTGTACCAAGAGACTGTCCTAATATAAATATATGCTTTAAATGAATGAGTCCCATACCATTATTAAATTAGAATCAGTAGTATCATTAAATAATAGAAAGTTATCTATACTCCATTTTAGTAATATATGACGGAATTCTATTAATAAAAGTCAGTCCTTTAAAACTGGTTTCTATATTTAAAACTAATACATTATGGTCTGATTAAGGACAAGGTATTACACTGAAATTAGAAGTTATATACTTACCATAACTTGGCATCTGTCCTGTCCATTTTCATTCTTCCTCAGAAATGGGTCTATGATCCAATCCTCGGATCCGACTCAGCTGCATATACAAGACTTAAATTCCAAATTTCGAGCTCCTCTCTATACCCACAATACTTTATCCCATCCCCAACTCCTCAGACAGAGTTTGCTGTCTTATTCCCCACTGTGTTATAGAGAGAGAACAGACAAGAAAAAACTGAGGCTCAAACCAGGGACATGAGGTTTCCAATATCATCCAAAGATCCTTCTAGGAGTGACAGGGCCGAGTGGGAAGATGAAGAAGAATGAAAATGCACAACACATATGCCAAGTAATGGGCAAGCACATAACTTCTAAATCTGATGATATCCTTTTCATTCCTCCTCACAAATGGGTCAAAGTTCCCAGCTAAGTAACACTCGGGAGGCCCTCAAGGAAGGAAATGCTGGAGCACTGTCAAACCAAAGGAAGCTCTGCTTCTGGAGACTATGTCTAATTTGTAATGTGTACCAAAGGTACGAGTCTTTGATCAAGTGGCTGCAGTGCAGATGTCGTCAATGGAAGTTCTTGAGGAAAAGGCAGATGAAGTAGCCATAGATTTAGTGGAATGAGCTCTAGGAGGACGAGACAACTCCAAACCTTTTTCAGAATAAATCAGTGAAATACAATTAGTAATCCATTTGGCCAGAGTAATCTTGGAAACTGCCTGACCCAAGCATTTTGGCCAAAAAGATACAAACAGCTGATCAGACTTCCTGTAATGTTTTGTTCTCTGAAGACAAAAACGTAATTGTCTGTGAACATCAAGAAGGTGCAGCATATATTCGCCCTGATTAGTAAAGTTTGCAAAGAAACCTGGTAATTGTATGGACTGTTTGACATTGGTCTCCATAGCTATACTTTATGCAGAAAGGAAGGGTTGGTTTGTAGAGACACTCTATCCTTACGGAGAGTAATGTAAGGAGGCCTAGCCGATAAGATCTGGAGCTCAGACATTAGTTTTGAAGTGATATCTACTAAAAAGATAGTCTTCTAAGACAGAAACTTCATATTGCATGTCTGCCATTTCAAAGGGTTTCTGAGTTAACCCCTGAAGGACCAGCATCAGATCCTAAGGAGGAGAGGGATCCTTTACTGGATGTCTAAGGAGGAAAACTCCCTTCATGACAGATTTACATAATCTGAAAGGTGCCAGAGAGAATGATTTGCTTCCAGTGTGGAAGTTGGACATGACTGCCAACTGACATTTAATAGTAGAAAAAACTAGTCCCTTCCTTAAAAAAAGAGTAGCGAGAAAAAGAAAGGCCAAAGTAGGTGTTGAAAAAGGGTCAATATTCTCTTTGGAAGCTCATATAGAGAATCTTTTCCATTTGCTTCTGTAAATTTTCTTGGTGGAGGCCTTCAGAGAGGCCAAGATAATGTTACAAACTGGGGAAGTGACCCTGGACCATCTTACTATCACTGGAAGTGCAGAAACCATGTGGTCAGTCTGAGGGCATGGAGATTGGGATAATGAATTCCTGACGGATCAAGTAAGAAATCCCAAGTACGTTCCAGTATTTATGAAGGATATTTCAGTTGAGATCAATGGAAGGAGAACCATACCTGTCAAGGCCAGAAGGGGGCAATGAGGATGACTAAGCTCTTCAGCCTGCTTGTTTTCTGTAGGAACTTCAGAATCAGAAGAAGACGGGGACAGGGACAGAGGAGACTCAGGAGCCAATCATGAATCAGAGCATCCCTTGGTGACCCCCCCCCCCTCCTGAGGGGGGATCAGAGCAAAGTATTAGCTCAACTTGTTGTTGAGGGATGAGGCAAATGGGTCGCAGCAAGTCTGGCCTATAGTGGCTGAAGATCATATTTTATTTATTTATTTTACTTATTTTACATTTGTTAACCAGGATAGTCCGACTGGACACAGGTCCATTTTCAGCAGAGACCCAGGGAGAAAAGCTTCACATGTGGATAGATACAGAAGAGTTAACAGTAGCAGTTTTATACAGTTGCATACAGATACCAGTTACAGAATTATAGGAATACATATATATACTTAAAAACTTTGAATACATACATACTTAAAAACTTTACAATATTAATTTCCTTGTTAGAACAAACATTTTTAGTGATACAAGGCTGAGTAAGGTAGCATATCATTCAGTAGTACAATACATTTGAGAGTGATAGTCAATGTTTCAGACTTGAGACTTTTCTACAGGTAGCCAGGTAGCAAAGTGAATGGTGAGATGTTTAGTGAGAGTTGGTACAGGGGCACAGCCAGTGAATATTTAGGTATATTTTGAGAGATGTTTTAAATTGGTTTATAGAATGAATTGCTGTAAGTTCGGCAGGGAGCCGGTTTCAGATTTTACCAAGAGTTGCAAAATAATGACTCACTTGCTAAGTTTTTAGATTCAACAATTTGTACCAGCATTTTGTCTGAAGAGCAGAGTGTTTTTAGGTTACTGTATGGGGTAATTATACTTTTGAGTATGGGTGTGCTTTCAGGCTGATGGAGGACTTTGTGGGCTATTAACTGGTTATACTGGATTTGAGAGGGGAAACTCTAGCCAGCCTAGGGATCGTAGGTTAAGACAGTGGTGGGTTCTATATGCCGAACCTGTGGCAAATCTGGCTATGTTATTATAGGAGCTATTGAGTTTATTAATGTCAGATTTACTCAGGTTTGTATAGATTGGGGAGGCATACAGAAGGGTTGAAAGTAAATGTGTTCGGGCAATCACTGTCCTAGCAGTTGGGGTTAGAAATGTCTTAATCTTATATAGAGATCCTAGCTTCTTGTTGACTGTTTTAATGGTTTTGTTGCTGTGAGCGTCAAACTTAAGGCTATTGTCAACAATTACACCTAATAGTTTTGTAATCCTTTCTGGGGAAATTATTGTGCCATTTTTGGATGTTATGGTAAAAGTATGGGAATGTAACTTTCCAGTTGGAAGTGAGTAGCAGTTTTGTTTTATTTGGATTCAACAGAAGACGCCTGTCAGTGAAGCAGTTTTCGACTACGTTGAAAGTATTTTGGGATATGGTTTGCAGGTCTAATGGGGAGGTGGTGGAAGAGATTAGGGTAGTCTCATCTACATACTGAATACAGATTGCTTTGGGGATGACTGTATGAAGATCATTAATGAAGATGGAAAATAGGAGAGGTCCTAGTACAGACCGTTGAGGAGCTCCAAGGTTGACTGGCAGTAGGGAGGAAAGGCTATCCTTCCATAGCACAGCTTGTCTGCCACTTAGAGAAGACTGAAACCAGCATATTGCCAGGCTGTCTATGGCAAGAGTTTTTAGTGTGCCATGCCTTGGATAGGTCAAGAAAGACGGCAGAGGAGAGCATAGTATTTCAAATTTGATTTACTGTCTGAGGGAAGGATAGAAGGACTGAGGTGGTACTATGGTGGGGTCTAAATCCATGCTGGGAGGGAGCTAGGAGATTGTCCAGCTTTAGGTAATGCAGGAGTTGCTTATGGATAAATTTTTCCATAATTTTAGCCAGAGGGGACAGAACGGCAATGGGCCAGTAATTTGATAGGTCAGTGGAGTTACCCCCTTTATGGAGAGGAATTATGTGGGAAATTTTCCAGATGGTAGGGATATATGCTTCAGAGATGGTTCTGTTAATATTGAGATGGGATATGCTATTGCATCTGCAGCCTTTTGAAGATATTCAGCGGGGAGTAGGTCTGCTGATAGGGTGGTTGGTTTCAGTTTCTTGATTAAGGATCGGATAAGTGATGTTGGTACAGGTTGAAAGTTAAAGGACGGATAGGTATTGGATATGGGGTTAATTGGGTCTAGGTTATTGGGGCCTAGTTGGTTGGCAAGGGATTGTATAGTTTCCATAAAGAATGTGTTGAAGGTGTTGGCAATATTTTCTGGATGGTTTTGGAGGATAGATGCAGGGGTGGGGGTAGCAGTATTTCCTGGATGGAGAAGATTGGTTAAGCTGGATCAAAATGTTTGTGGACAATTCTGATGTTTAGGTTGCAAGTTACAGTAATAGTCTTTTTTGTCTAGTATTATAGACTTCTTAGCATCATTCCTTAGCTGTTTATATATAAGTTGATCCTTAGGGGTTTTATTGGTTTTCCAAGAGGTCCAGGCTTTATTACTATTTATGATTTTTTGTATAGTTTCTTTGGACAGCCATGGTGCTACTTTTTTCTTTGTTCTGATGGTCCGGGTAGGTGCAAGATTATCAAGGATTGTAAGAAATGTGGAGTTAAAAGTGTGTTACTGCCGTCGTCTAGTGGGAGTAGTTTTAGCCTATTCCAGTTGCATGACTGAAGTTCTATTTGGAATTTAGTTTGATTGAAGCTCTTATTGTTCCTAACAGTTCGCATATTCGCTACTGTTTGATTGAGGGACCACTCGTGAGGAATCAGAATGGACCTGCTGTGTCTGTCTGCCAGTGCACTGGTTTTCCCTGGAATGTGCATTCCAATGAGAAAGCAGTCTGAAGAGCTCATCCATTCCCAGACCTTCATGGACTCTTTGCACAATGGGTAGGAATGGGTTCCTCCTTTTCTGATGTACCAAACTACTGACATGTTGTCTGTGCAGACTGCACTACTACCTAGAGGGAGAATGCCCTGAAAGGCTCGCAATGTTAGGACTGCTTTCATCTCTAGGACACTGATATGCAACTTGGTCTCCAGGGTGGACCATGTGTCTTGGACCACCTTTCACAAAAAATGGCCCCCAACCCCAGTTGGTGTCCATGGTCACTATGGCGACTGGGAGAGGAAGTCAGAATGGCCTGTCCTGAAACAGTCTGGATTCATAAGTGAACGTGACATCTGCAGATTGGCATGAGTTTTATGGAAAATGAGAGAGGCTGGTAAAGAATGGCCCACTGTACCACCAATGTCCACTGAAGGATTTTCATAAAGAATCTTGTTAGAGGAACTAGAACAATGGCATCTGACATGGACCGAAGAGCTTGAAGCACTAGTTTTGCTGGAGGGGACAGGTGTGACAGTATGGCCCCCACCTGATTTCTCAATGATGTGATACGATGGAGATAATGATGCCACTTGAGTCGTAGTACTAAGTGGAGTTCCTATAAATTCCAGAGTCTGTACAGGAGTTAGGTTTGATTTGGCATGGTTTACTGAAATGCCTAAGGAGTTGGATAGCAAAAGCAAGTAATCCCTGGCTTGTAAGAGTTAATGTTTGGTTGGGGTGGTGAGAAGCCAATTGTCGAGATAGGGAAACACCGGGTAGTCTCAGAGTCTCACGTGAGCTGCCATGACTATCATGCATTTAGTGAACTCCCTGACTCCCTGGGAGCTGTGGCAAGTCCAAAGGGCAGTGCTCTGAACTGGCAGTGATTGGTTCCCAGCCAAAAGCGTAGATGTCTTCTGGAACACCTGTCAGTTTTGATGTCATATATGGATCCTGTTGATCGATAGAGCACATCCAATCATCCTTGAGCAGAAGGAGGCAAGATGGTCTGAACCATAACCATTTGGAACTTTGACTTCTTTACATACTGGTTGAAATTGCTTAGATCCAAAATTGTTCTCAAGTCCTCTGTTTTCTTTGATACTAAAAATAAGAGGGGGTAAGTTCTGAATCCTATCTGTTCAGGTGGGATCTCCTGGTTGCAGCTTTTGAATTTCTTGAGCTGCATAATCCTTCTGACTGGGTGGAATGTGAGGGAGTTTCTGTGTCTGGATAGGAAGTGGAAGGGAAAAGGGTGTGCATTAACCTCTGGATAGAATTCTTGGCACCCATACATTTTTTGTGATATTTATCCAGGCGTTCAGGTGCAAGGAAAAACAAACGCTTACTGCCTCCAGAGGTGGGCAGTCGGGCAACACTTCAGAAGCACTGATAGGGCCTATCAGAGAAGGAGTCTCTGAAGCCCTGGTTTTGCGGACCCCCTCTACCTCTGTGGCAACATCTGCCACTGAAACCTTCTCCTCTGCCTCTGGAGGAAGTGTCCCCGTGTCAGTCCTGAAAAAGTCCGACCTCGCTGGTTCCTAGAGAATGTATGTTGAAGGGTAGAAAATTTGATTCCAACGTCAGGCAGTGTCTTTCCCTCCTGCTCGTTGTGGGTGACTGTTTCAATGACAACCCAAACAAAGAGGAGCCAAAGAGTGCAGTAACAAATGACCCCTTGAAGGGTTTCACAAAGTCACAGTTTCATCCAGGCAGGTCTCCCAACGGCTGAACCAACTTTTCACCTCTGGAGGCACCCTCCTCTGTATGGAAGATCAGCCTCATCAATACATTGGAAATGGATGAAAGAGTGACCAGTTGAGGAGAGACCTTCTTGAGGTCCCCGGCAGACATGAATTCAGATACAGAGTTTGAAAGCTCCATGACCAAATCTCTCTGCAAATGAGTGAAATGTGTCAGGTAGTTCAACGACTTGTAGCTGAGGCCTACACATGCTTTTCAAATCTTTCCATCGCTGTGGGCTCCCTGTTTGGTGGATGGACAGAGGAGCTTTGTTCGGCTAGCTCCTTAGTGGCTGCTACCACAACTATGGTATCAGCTGGTATTCCCTTATTCCAGTGGGGTCTGTGTTTGCTTTTCATGATCGGAGTGTTTCTAAATCCATTATTGAGGTTACTAAAATATGTGATATGGCCATATGTTTTGAAAAAACAATCTGCTTTCAAAGACTATTGTTATAAGTTTAGTAAGGATTTGATAGGTTCATAGGTTCATAGGTTCATACTAGGCTATCTGCCCAAGGGCATTTACAAGCCTAGCCCATAGTTTTGTGGCTTACGCCACCCCTTTAGTATGGGGAACTATACCCATTAGAAGTTGAGAAACAAGGATAGGAAAGTTCAAAAATGTAACAGGGACCTCAGAGATTATAATCAGGGTAAACATTTGGTTTAAAAAGAATGGCAAAGGTTACAGTAGTGTCCAGGGACATACACCTACTAAAAGGGAAAGGAAGAACTCTGTCCTGAAAAAGACACTGAGTGCTCGTGAAACCTCTGGGGAAAAATCTTCTCTGTAAAAGACACTGGGAATGAACACAGGCAAGGGTCATGAGCTCCCAAACAACAGAGTTGGGTTAACCCTTTAGGGCCAGAAGGGCTGGTAGAAAACATAAATCAGGTCACACTAGAAACATTGCTACAGCAATGTCTATAATATTTCTTCTGTGCAATTACCTGATGTGGAAGTACAGTTACTGATTAAAGGACTGAATTTTATTCCTGGATATTTTGTGTCTGAGGATGTTTTTGCCAATGATGTGGTTTCTTTTTGTAGACTGTTGAACTTAAAATTACATTTTTGTGTAAATAATCATAGGAATGACAACTGTTTTCAGGAAGTATTCACATTTTGTCGGTCTAAATTTATGCCATCTGTGAACAAATAAATTGCCAGATTTCAACTATGTGTTCTTAAGGATCTACACTTCAATTTTCAATCTGGCATTGGTATTTTGGACAATAACTTGTCCAAATTTGAACTTGAGGCTTTGAAAGTCTTAAAAATAAAAAAGGGTGGAGCAACAGCTGTACTGGACTGGTATATGTATTTAGCTGAAACCCAGAAACAACTATCTGACTACTGTTTCTATTCTACTCTAAAATGTTGATAGAACCCACCCTTAAGTTTAAAGCTGATATAGATGAATTTCTTCAGTCGGCGGTAGAAGAGGGTATTATCAGCCAGGATGTGGCCTATCATTTAATTTAACTGTTCAGGATCTTTTACCACAACATCTCTATCTATTGCCTAAAATATACAAGGATTTGAAGAAACCACCAGGTAGACCCATTGCTTCAGGGAATGGTCACTTAATGGAACCATTGTCTGCTTATCTCACCAAATATCTTAAACTATTATACGGGGGGGGGGGGGGGGGGGGTTAGGTCCAGGATTCAGGATATGACCAAGTTACTAAATATTATTGGAAATATGCAGTTAGAACCAGGTTGACTCGTGTTCTTTACATGTGACAGCATTCTATACAAATACACCACACTGGGCTGGCATGATGCCATTAGAATATTGTCTCTATTGCACACCACTATATAGTCCTGGATTTAATACTTTCCTTCTGTGCTTAAATGAACATGTGCTCAATTAAAATGTGCTCTATTTTAATGGCGAGTGTTATCTATAATCGAAAGGTACAGCTATGGGTCATCTTTTCCCCACATTTATGCCGATCTTTTCATGGGCTACTTGGAGGAACAAATTATATATGTCAATCATAATTTATTTTTGAATGAGGAAGACGTATGGCGTAGATATTTAGATAATTGTTGGATGGTGTGGAGGTCAGACAAATTATCTGACTGAATTTGTTCACTATTTGAATGAAAACAAGTGGGGCATCCAATTTACCATCAAACATCATGTTAATAGGGTTTCCTTTCTGGATGTTGATGTGATTAGGAAAGATGACGGTACATTAGATAGTAATGTTTATCGTAAGCACCTACAATTTACCACCATGCTGCATGCTTCCAGCTGCCACTCTAAATGCATTATACATAATATCCCTAAGTCCCAGTTTTTACGTGTTCGGAGGATTTGTTCATCTGAACAAGCCTTTGTAGAATAAAATATGATATGATAATCAGATTTTGCTACAGGGGATATAATAGGAACCATATAATTCAAACTAGTAATTTTCTACAAAATCAGAATTGGTCTCAATTACTATTATTATATAAAAATAAGGAACCCAAAGGTGAGAATGTCATTAGATAGACCACTAGTTATGGTCGCAATACATCTGCATTTATGGATCAAATACAGAAACATTGAAATATTTTACTATCTGATGACAATATATGCAATATCTGGTCACCCAGGTGTCTCTTTTCATTTAGAAGAGGCAAAACATTGGGTGATTTATTTAATCACTACAAGAAAAAAAGTCCAGTTACATTTACCCGTATCAGACTATGACAGGTGGGGGAACCTTGGCTGGTTGTGTCCCTTGTGGTCATTGTTCATCATGTACATTTGTTTTGAAGAGTAAAATGTTTACTAGCAACACTTTGAAAGTTTAGGATATTAACATATTTAGTAACTGTAGTATGGAATGTTTATTTAGTTACTTGTACATGTTCCATTTTTTATGTGTGACAAACTTCATGTCCTTTAAGAATGCGTATTACAGAACATTTAAGTGATATTAGGAATAAACGTATATTCAACTATTTGTACAAACATACTATCAGATATTCTACTGCACATTTATGTTTGTTATAACTGATAAAATTCAGGGTGACAGGAATAAGGCAGGATGGCACAATATTTTGAACAAAAAAAGAAAAAAAACTTGGATAATTAGACTAGGTGGATTATTTGCACCCGGTGTTAATGAGCATTTATTACCAAATGACAGTTTGTTAGTACATGTAAAAGTATTTGAGTTGTTTGGTGTTATATTCTTTATACACTGATGAAGGCTAGTATGTCAAAACCAGTCTGTACTGTTTTCATCTTTTGATGAGATTTATTTTGCTGCTCAATAAATAATTTTAAACTGTTTCAACCTCACACGTTGCGTGCTGGCAGTTTTTTTGTTTTTGGATAAGTTTCTTAGAACCCATGAACTTTTGTGATATCTGTCCAGGCATCCAGGTACAAGGAAAAACAACTCCCAACTGCCTCCCGAGGTGGACAGACGGGCAACGCATCAGGAGTGCTGATAGGGCCTATAAGAGAAGTCTCTGAAGCCCTGGTTTTGCAGACCTCCCTCTACCTCTTGGGCAACATCTGCCATTGAAACCTCCTCTCCCTCTGGAGTAAGTGTCCCCACAACAGTCCTGAAAAGGTACCCGAGATTTCTGGACCAACATTTTCATACCACCTCGCTGGTTCCCACAGAATGTACATTAAGGGGTAGAAAATTTGATTCCAACAGCAGACAGTGTTTTTCCCTCCTGCACGCTGTGGGTGTGCGTTTCACTGATGGCCCAAAGAGGAGCCATCAAAAGTGGCATTAACAAATGACACCTTCAAGGGTTCCATAAAGTCACACAGCCTCTAGTCAGGGAGGTCTCCTAATGGCTATGCCTGAACCGGCTGCTCAGGAGGCATCCTCCGCTGTATGGGGATCAGCCTCATCAATGCATTGGAAATGGATGAAAGAGTGGCCAGTTCAGGAGAGACCTTCCTTGAGGACCTCTGCAGACATAGACTCAAGATAGAGTTTAAAAGTTCCTTGATCAAATCTCTCTGTAAATAAGTGAAATGTGGCAGCTAGTTCAATGGCCTCAGTGCGAATGTAGCTGAGGCCTACACGTGCCTTCCAAGTCTGTCCATCACTCTAGACTCCCTGTTTGGTGGACGGACAGAGGAGCTTTGTTTGGTTAGCTCGTTCTTAGTGGGTGCCACCACAACTATGACATCAACTGGGATTCCCTTGCTCCAGTGAGGGCTATCTAAAGGGGGAACTAAAAACTTGCCCTACAGCCTGGGGATGGGCTCAACAGTTTTCACTTCCTTTCAAGCCCAGTGGAAACCAGATCAATAAGTTCACCCACTGGTACTGGTGGTGGTGGGGGGGGGTCAACCAAGATGTAGACAGGCTAGCCCTGAAAGCTTACAGGAACACTGACTCCTCAGGAGAAGGAGAAGGAGAATGGGAAGACCATCCACCCTTCTGTTTGAGGATTTCCAAGATGTTGTCAAAGGAGACATCACCGGGTGGCGATTGGGGGGGGGGGGGGGTCCTCCTTCCTCATCAAAATCGATGTCTTTTCCATGACGGACTCCATAGGGTCTTCTTCTGAGGTACCTTTTTCTTCTGAGGTACCTCTTCCGTGGGGTGTTCAGAAGTGGTGTTGGAAGGTGAGGGGACTGCCTCTGGGGAACATGTGTGGAGGCCTCCCAGAGCTGGGCAATCTTGTGGAGCAGAGCTCGGACCTGATAAAGGGCAAGGGGTAGGCTCCGAAATTTGAAAGGATGGCTCTCTGTGCAAAGAGAAAGCCCTTTCTACTACTGTAAAAGGCTGACAGACCTGGGGAAACCTCCCCCCCCCATCGGTACTGAGGATGGAAGGTCAGGGCAAACCCTGGATCGGAGCTCTCTAGAGAGAACTGGATCTGTGCTGTCCAGAGCCAAAGCACTGACAGGAAGGGATGGATTCAACAAAGTAAGAGCTGAACGCAACCCCTTGGACCTGGTGCCGACCTCTTTGATCCAACGCCCACCCTGATCTGAAGGTATCGGAGCAGGGCTGGTCAGGGACACTATCAGAGCGGAGGAAGGGAGCTTCCTTGGATTCAATGCCAAATCCCTCAGGGATCTTGGATTCTGGGACTCCAAAGCTATATGTCGGACTGGAGAAGCAGACAGTATTGTGCACTCACAGATCTGAGAGAGGACTGAGTTGGCAGGACCCTCCTCTAGATCTGAGCCCTTTAGAGGGGCTTTGAGCCCCAGAAGAAAAAGAGGAGGCTGGAAGTAAACCTTTAAGTATCAGTTTTGTGCACTGGTCAGAGAGAGCCCTGGGGTTAAAGGTAGGGCAGATATCGCAGGATGACTTAAGATGTTCAGGCCCTAGGTAGTAAACGCACTTCTTGTGGGCATCAGAACTGGGGATCTTATGCTAACAAGAAGTGCATGTCTTAAAAGCAGTGGGTTTCTCCAACATGTCCACAAGCGGAGAAACAGTAAGGGCCAACTGCAAGAATTAGAGAAACTATACAAAAACCAGAAGAACCTTAAAGATTAAGAATGCATGAACTACACACACTGACTAAACTACATACATACACTAAGACATCCACAAACAAAAAAGTTAAGTACACACCATAACATTCCACCTGAGTAGTAGTACTCCATTTGTCTTCAACCTGTGGGTATTCGGATCAGAATCGGATCCAAGACGGCCGCATCACTAGCACCTGATCTGAGCTCCAAACTTCTCCCCTTACTCATAATGCTCCCCTGTCTCCTTCCTTCCCTCAGCTCGAGTTTGCTTCTCAAGAAAACACAAGCCCAGCCCAATCAGACCTTACCACTAATAGCTCCCAATAACTAAGCCAAGCATAAACCAGGAGAGCCACTATAGTTCTCCTCTCCCAAATACAAAGTTAGAACAATAGTGACAAGGTCAGGGGGAAGGAGAGGGGGATGGTTGAAGACAAATGAAGTACAACTACCCAGATGGAACATTATGGTGACTACATAACTTCTTTACCTTAAGTAGTTGACTTCATTTGGTCTTCAACCTGTGGGACAGAGTCCCCAGATACCAACACCCGGGTGGCCCTCAATGAAGGATATTCCAGAGCACCACGGAGCCAAAGGATGCCCTACTCCTGGATATGATGCCCAACTTGTAATGAAATATGAAGGTATGAGAGGAGGACCAAATAGCTTCAGAACAAATGTCATCCAGCGACACCCTACACCAAAAAGCCGCTGAGGTAGCCATGGACCTAGTGGAGTGGGCTTTCACCTGACCTAGAGGGGAAATGTCTCTATCAGAATATGCTCAAATGATACACTGGGCAATCCAGCAAGCAATGGTCACTTTAGAAATTGGCTTGCCCATAAAAGGTTTCAAATAGGATATAAACAACTGATCAGATATGTGAAAGGATTTTGCTCTGTGTAAATAAAACCTCAGTTGTCTGTGTACGTCCAGCAAGTGTAATTTGTATTCGCTTCTATTTTGGAAATTTGGAAAGAAAACAGGAAGACTGATAGTTTGATTAATACTGGTTTCCGAAGCCACCTTGGTAAGAAAGGAAGGATTAGTACGCAGGGAAACCATGTCCTTATGAAAAACCATGTAAGGAACTTTAATGGACAATGAGTTCTGATACCCTCCAGCAGAAGTGATAGCTCCCAAAAAGGCAGCTTTCCAAGATAGGAACTGTAAATCTACTGATGTCATAGGCTCAAAGGGAGGAGAGACTTGAGCCTGAAGTACAAAGTTGAGGTCCCATGGAGGTGTAGGATCTTTAACTGGCGGGGGTCTTAAAAGGAAGGTACCTTTAAGGAAGGTCTTGCAAAATCTGGAATAAGGTAGGGAAGCCATGTTTCCACCCACACGGAAGTTAGACATGGCAGCCAGTTGGACTTTAACGGTAGAGGAACTAGCACCTTGGTAAAAGACGCCCTCTAGAAATTCTAGAACAGTTGAAACTGGAGCCGTGAACGGATCTAGGTCCTGTTGAGAGGCCCATATAGAGAATAGTTTCCACTTGCTACGATAAATTTTTCTGGTGGAAGACTTCTGAGCTGACACCAAAATGGTTTTAACCAGACAGGATAAACTGGGAGTTCTAATCATTAATGGAATTGGAGCAACCAAGCGGTGAGTTTCAGACTGTCCAGGTCTGGGTGAGGAATCCCCGAGGGATGTGAAATGAGATCCGGATCCAAGGTCCATGGTGGAACTGCCGGCGAGACCAAGGGGAGGGGAACCAGACTTGGAGAGGCCAGAATGGGGCAATGACGATTACTGTGCTTCCCAAACTGCGAGCTTTCTGAAGAAACTTCGGAATGAGAGGTAACGGGGGGGGGGGGCAAGCAAAAAAAAGACCGGGAGGCCAAGCATGAACCAGTGCGCCTCTGGGGGCTTCCCCCCAAGGGGGGTTCAGAGCAAAGAACTCGCTGCATTTCACGTAGGAAGAAGATGCGAAGAGATCACAGCAAGGCCGACCCCACTTGAAGAAGATCTGTTCCGCTACTGAAGGATTCAGAGACCACTCGTAAGGCATCAGAATTGTCCTGCTGAGCCGGTCGGCCAGAATGTTGGACCTTCCCCAGAATGTGTGTTGCCACCACAAAGCAGCCAGTGGAAATTGCCCATTCACACACTCTCATGGCTTCGCAACAAAGGGGGTAAGATCTGGTTCCGCCCTGTTTATTGACATACCAGACTACTGACATGTTGTCTGACTGAATAGCAATAGTAACCAACAGCAGCAACCAAATAATAAAACAAACCACAAGAGCAGGATTCAGGATACAAAGGATTTATTCCGGTACCTCGGCCCGACAGCCTTCAAAGGAATAAACATCAAGCCACCAGATGCAATATATATACTGGTGCTACCCAACAATCAGCAATTAAACAATTAAATACAATTGAGAAAGAATTAAACAGCTCCCAAGAATTAAAGACACAGACACAATTTTTACAACTTTTGAAACACTTAAAACTGAAATACATTGAATTGCTTATCAAAAATACTATTAAATATTTAAATTCACTTCCAAATTCAAACCTCGAGGTTTTAAAGTACCATATTACAAAATGAATCTACTTTCTAAATTTAATAAACTTGGACATCTTGTTATATGTGGATAAACAGGGGATTGTCCAATTCAAACCATTTAGGAAGGAAGTAGCCTCTAATAATTTTTTTGCATGCATCGAGTGCACATCCTATGCATTTGATTGAGGCGCTTCCTTATGGTGAATTTAAACGAATTTATGAACACACTTCTGAACATAGTCTTTTGAATTTGGAATTTTACATTGTTTGTAAGAGATTGCTGGATAGAGGCTACTCTTTTTAATTAGGAAGAATCGCGCAAGATTTGATTCTATTCTAAAGCACCATGCCACAAAGATATCCCATATTAATACCATTCATAAACAGATGGATACTAATGATAGATTGTTTTTTGTTACTAAATATTCTTTATTTTCGGATATTTTATGTAACATTGTTAATTTTTTGTGGCCAATTGTTCATAATAATGAAGAGATTGGGCACCTTTTTCCTAAATATGTTTCCTTTTCATATGGCAGATATGCCAATCTTAAGGAAATTCTAAAACCTAGATATCTGCTTAGTGATGTTTCTTTGTTGGATTCTGATATACAATTTGGTATGTTCAAATGTGGAAAATGTAAGATATGTGTGAGGGTGAGAAATCTATCAGGTAGTACTATTAATGGGGTTAAATATCTTGCAAAAAACAACTTCAATTGCAGTTCCTGTGGTGTAGTTTACATTATTGGTTGTGACTGTGCTTTGCCAAAATATTATATAGGTCAGACAAAACGCCAATTAAAAATACGTGTATTAGAACATATTGGTGATGTGCGCAATGCTAGGATTAATAGTCCTATATTTGAACATTTTCATAGTGTACATAATGGGTCTATTGACTCATTATTTTTTTGTGCTTTGGCCAAACCCAATGCATGTTTTGGAGGTAATTTTCAACAAAGTTTATTAAATTTAGAAAGTAGATTCATTTTGAAATATGGTACTTTAAAACCTCGAGGTTTGAATTTGGAAGTGAATTTAAATATTTAATAGTATTTTTGATAAGCAATTCAATGTATTTCAGTTTTAAGTGTTTCAAAAGTTGTAAAAATTGTGTCTGTGTCTTTAATTCTTGGGAGCTGTTTAATTCTTTCTCAATTGTATTTAATTGTTTAATTGCTGATTGTTGGGTAGCACCAGTATATATATTGCATCTGGTGGCTTGATGTTTATTCCTTTGAAGGCTGTTGGGCCGAGGTACCGGAATACATCCTTTGTATCCTGAATCCTGCTCTTGTGGTTTGTTTTATTATGAATAGCAATAGTCCCTAGAGGAAGATGGGCACATGAAGGGCCTGCAACATTAGAAGAACCACCCTCATTTCCAGGATGTTGATATGCAAATTGGTCTCGGAAGGGGACCACGTGCCTTGGACAGTTCTTCCTGAGCAATGCCCACCCCACCCTAGCTGGGAAGCATCCGTGGTCACTGTGGTTGTAGGAAAGAACGGAACAAAGGGACGTCCTTTGACAAGGTCGGGGGAGAGAATCCACCAGAGAATAGACTCTCTGCAAGCCCGGGAAATCCGAACTGAATGGGACAAAGTTAGCTCTAGTAGAGACCATTGAAATGCTAGTGTACACTGGAGAACTGGCATACAAAGTCATGCAAAGGGTAGAAGACTGGCTGTGGCTGCCATGGAACCCAGAGCCCGCAGAACAGTCTCCTCTGAAGGAAGATGAGCCTGGAAAATTTAAGAAACATGAAGTCTTAAATGTGTACCCTTTCCAGAGTGAGGTAAACCTCCATTTGTATGGTGTCCAACCGAGCTTTTATGAAGTCTAGGGTCTGGACTGGAGTCAGTGACGATTTGCTGACATTTATAGTAATGCCCAGACTGTTCGCTAATACCAGGAAATGGTCCTTAGCTTGGCACAGCAGACGCCTGGTGGGGGCAGCAAGGAGCCAATCACCCAGGTAAGGAAAGACCTGAATTCCCTGAAGTCTCAGGTGAGCCACTACTACAGTCCTCACTTTGGTAAACACCCTAGGGGCTGTGGTGAGACCAAAGGGGGGCCCTGAATGGATGAGTGGCCCCCAGCTGGAAGTGGAGAAACCTGCGGAAGCACCTGTTCATTTTGATATGACAGTACGCATCCTGGAGGTCGATCGAGCACATCCAATCTTTTTCCTGCAGGTAGGGCAGGATACTCTGAAGGTTGACCATCTGGAATTTTTCCTTGGCTACAGATAGATTCAAAGTGGAAAGTTCCAGAATGGGTCTTAGGTCCCCCATCTTCTTTGTTACTAAAAAGAACCTGGAATAAATGTCCAATCCGGACTGTTCTGGGGGATGGTTTGGATGACTTGTTTTCTTAGCAGCTTGTTTATTTCCAGTGCTCCTAACTCCCTTTGCGCGGGTGGAATATCTGGGAGGTGTTTTGGTGGGAAAGGTGGCTCTACGAAAGGGATGCAATAACCGCTGGATATGATTTGCAGCACCCAATGGTCTGTTGTTACGGCTTCCCACTCTGTTGGGTGTAGTGAGAGGAGACTCCCCCCCCCCCCTCCTGACTTGTCTCCAGAGACAAGCAGTCGGGCAGCCCCCTAGGGCTGCTGCGTGGACCTGTCCGAGAATGGAATGAAGCTGAAATTTCTCAGACCCCCTCTGCCTCTGGGCCGGTGTCTATCATGACCCCATCTGCCTCTGTGGGAAGATGAGTCCTGAGTGTCCCAAAGAACTGAGATTTTTGGAACCACATCTTCGCCTCTCGCGGATTCCTGGAGAAGGATCTTTGATGGGGGAGAAACTGATCCCAACAGTAGACACTGTCTTCCCATCCTTCTCACTCTGGACCAGTGTTTTACGCACAGACTTCCCAAACAGGGAAGAGCAATCATAGGGGGCATTAGCAAAGGACGCCTTGAAGGGTTCTGAGAATTGACAGAGCTAGAGCCAGGTGTGATGCCTCATGGCAACGTTGGACCCAGCCTCCCTAGTGGCTCCCTCCGTGGGATGGGAATGGAGGTGCATGGACATACTGGCTACTGTCTTAAGAGTGGCCATGCATGCGGACGTCTTCTTGCCCTGCGCCGACATGGACTTTGGGGGTCACACAGCGACTTCATTGACCAAGTCACACTGCAGTTGGATAACATGCACCATATAGTTCAGCGTCCTTATGGTAAAGGTTGCAGAAGCATACACCGCTTCCCCAAACGGTCAAAGTCCTCGACTCCCGGTCAGGAGGCTGGACCGTAGAGCTCTCCTGTGCGAGCTCTTTCTTTGTGGCAGCTGCCGCCATCACAGTGTCTACTGGGGACCCCTTACTCCATCTAGTCCTGTCTGGTGGGGGACTGAGTATTTTATCCAGATGCTTGGGAATAGGCTCCACAGTATCTGGTTCCTTCCATGCATGAGATATTATTAGGTCCACAAGCGGGTCCGTGGGAGAGGACACCCAGGAGGTAGATGGGACCCATGCTGAATGCCTCTAAGAACGACTCATCTGGGGTTGGTTTTTGGGAGGATCACCCCTCCCCCCTTTGGTGAAGGAGTTCCATGATGTCTGCAAAGGAGACATCTTCGGGGGTTGACCAGGGGGAACCTGCCCCTTCCTCCAAGTCGGTGTCATCCATGAGGGACTCTGGAGAGGAGTCCAGGTGCCTCCTTTTGCACGTCCGCTTGCGAGGAGCTTCCTCAGTGGGACTCTCTGTGGGGGACTCAGAAGCTTCTTGCTGCTCTTGGATGGGAGCTCCCTGAGACACAGCGAGCACTGGTTGTCCCTGACAGGACAGGAATGTCAGGGCCGAACACAGAGCTGAGGGAGTCGGGGCAGAGTCCAAAGACAAGATGGTCAGGAGTCTCGACGCACTCAAAAGAACCCTCTCCACCACATCAGAAGCCGAGGGGGAGCGCACTTCCTGAGAAATAAGCACGGGAGCCTCTCCCCTCAGATCCAACGGGGGAGTCGGAGCTGAGACCGCAGGCACAGAGATGCAGAGGAGGATACTGTGCTCCAAAAGGCTTGGAGCCGATAGTGCCCCCTCGAATCCGATGCCCAGACTATGGCCAACCGCTCCGGGGACCGCTTCCTAGACTTGGCCTTCCTTTGTTTTTTACCTTCCCCAGACCTCATGACAGGAGGTTGAGTCCCAGAGGCCTGGGAAGGGGAGGAAGTAGAAGCACCAAAGTAGAGGCCGCCGACATGGTAACAGGGACAGCAATCCCCAAAGAAGGGAGCAGACCTTTCAAAACCTGCTTAGCCCTCCTGTCCTTAAGGGGCTGCAGGTTGAAACCCGTGCAAATAGGACAGGAGCAAGCAAATGGGCCAAGCCCAAACACACAGAGTGTGGCCATCGGCTGGGGAGAGCTTATGGCCACACACTGTGCATTTCCTGAATACTGGCTTGGGGGTCTCAGCCATACTAGGGATAACAATCACCCCAAGCAGCAAAAACACACACACACACACACACACACACACACACACACTAAAGGAGCGGGAGCTGGAGGCCAAAGGGAAACTATGATAACTACAACAAACTACTTTTACTTTTTTTTTAAATCCAACAGACAAATGTGGTAGGGGAGGTGAAAAGAAAGGGATGGGAAATGCATTTAGCCTAAACTACCGACAAAAATAGTCACTTACCCAAAATACAGCCTGGAGCTCTGAGACCACGATGTGTAGCTTTTCAGCGGTAAATGAGATCTGAGTGAAGGAAGGTGACAGGGGAGCATTATGGGTAAGGGGAGGTGCTTGAAGCTCGGCTCAGATGCTAGTGATGCGGCCTTCCCGGATCCAATTTGGATCCGAATAACTACAGGCTGAAGACCAAATAAAGTCAACTACTTCAGATTAAAGGTCAACACTGTACTGACTGCACACAGAAAAAAAAAAAAAATGTGTGCGTTTAATCTATAGATGCATCACTAAGGTGAGAGAAATAGAAGAAGTGCCAAGAAGGCAAGGAAGAATACAATTAGAGGGAGGAGGAGAGAAAGAAACCATAACTATGATATTTAAATGGCACAAAATTACCTAAAGTTAAATAATGAGGAGTCAAGAGAGTACAACTCTCACTAAAGATTCAGTCAGTCTTGTCATGATGGCTGCAAATGAGATCTGGGGAGTTGAGGATGGGATAGAACATTATGGGTAGAGGGTGGAGTTTCAGATTTGGATCTGAAGTCTTGTATATGCGGCCGAGTCAGATCTGAGGATCAGACCCAAGACCCATTCATGAGGAAGAATAAAGAGGACATCAGGTTTGATTATTTTAGACATAATATTTTGAGAAATCAGTACTTTATTAATTTTTGAGTACCATATATCAAAGAATAATGGGTGAAATCTAGCGCATTCTTATCGTTGAAGTTAAATGTGTCTTTAATATTAAAATAATCTTTCCAGGCTTTAAAAGATTTAGCAATAGTAATTTAAATTTTCTACCAGAGTTGGATTCAGAATTATCTAAAACACAGTTAAAAATCACTACTTAATGTTAAATTTCCCTTAAAATTTTTTTTTACAAAATCAAGATGTTTTTTGACTAATTTGACTCCCATTCCAACCAAAGTCCATATCCTATCACAATATTTTATATCAATCAAAGTGAATAAGCCCTCTTTTGATTCATGTTTAAATAAAATTGAAGGCATTTGAATCTCTTTTTCCATAATATAGTTGCCCCTCTTTTTTTCAGATTTGAAAGACTGAACTAAGATTATATAGGATCATAGGAGGTTACTACGCTAATGACCCTTGGGCTCTTACAAGCCTAGTCAACAGTTTACCCCCAAAAAGAAACTTCAGTCAACACGTGTTGCCCCTGTCAATGAGGGACAAAGGTGGAACCCCTGGGACAAATTTGTGGTTTCCCATCCACTCATCAATGTTGCACTTGAAGAGGGTCAGTGAGGTACTCTGACATATACGGAGAAGTCTATTCCAGAGACGGGGCAGCCTCTGGAAGACAAACCTGTCTTCTCCAGTAGGTTTTGTTGATGTCACATACTAGATTTAGGCCTTTCGAATGGGTAATGCGCAAGGAATTAGACTTACGGATAAGGAGGATCTCTAATAGGGCAGGATCTGATATTGCCTTGTAGGCAAGACTTAGATCACCCTTGAGCAATCTGTATGATACAGAGTAGAGCGATAGTAATTTGAGCCTGCCCACATACGAACGTTGTTGGAGGCCAGAGTCTCTTTGTGAGGTATTTCTGTGGCCTTTCCCATTTATGCAGGTGTTTGGAGAGGTACATACCAAACGGGGCATAATACTCAATTATAGGGCTAATGAGGGAGGAGTACAGAGAGGTAACAACCTCCTTTTTTTGGGATGCAATCCTTTTACCTATGAGATGAAAAGGCTTTTCTGACCACTGCCGCTACATGATGGTCAAATGTGAGACTGTTTGTCAACTTGAGTACCCAGGTCTCTCACCATAGGTTGTGTGCTTAGGGGGTGGTTGCTGTCGATGTAGTAGTCAGTAGAGGCCATGTTTTTGCTGAATGGTATGATAATAAATTTTTTTGCATTTAACTTAACGTCATTACTTGGCACCAGTCATTTGTTGATGTGAGACCCTCCCGCAGTATGTTAACATTTGGGGAGTCAATGACAGCACCCAACTTACAGTCATCTGCAAACTTGGTCAGCCACAGGCCCTTTGTCTTTGAGTGGACCTCTGAGAAGTAGATGCCAAACAGTAGGGTTCCCAGGACAGATCCCCATGGGAACACTAGTGACAGGTCTGCTGTCAGAGGTGGCGGCACCTATTTTGACCTTGTTGTCCTATCGGTGAGCCAGTTGGCCACCCACCTGACAGGTATTTATGCCAAATTGTGTTAGCTTTTTGATGATGGCCAAGTGGGGGATTGTGACAAAGGCCTTGGGCAAGTCATGGTAAGCTGTTATCTACTGACTTTCTCTCAACCAGGGTCTTGGTGACCGTCTTAAAGAAGTCACCCAGGTTTAACAGGCAAGATCTCCCCCGACAAATCCGAAATGGTTGGGGTCAAGTGCTTGGAGATTACCTATGTCCTTGTTTATGAGATTCATAATGATACGCTCCATGGCTTTACAGATCAGACTTGTCAAGCTAATGGGGCGATAGTTTCCCAGGTCAGTAGTGGCACCACCTTTGTGCAAGGGGATGACAATGGCAGTTCTCTACTCTGCTGGAGTGAAGCCTGTAATTAGGCTGTGGTTGAATAGGGTGCTCAATGGCAAATCATCTACTTGCTGGAGATGGTGCAGAATATAGCCTGGGATACTATCAGGTCCCATGGACACTGTGCTCTTTGCCTTGAATAGGGCCTTTAACATGATCTATGGAGATGTGAGGTGAGGGACAAATATTGGGGATGTTGAATGGGCCTTTGTAGGGGATATGGGGGTGAGGTTTGCACTGAACCTATCAGCTAGCAGGTTGGCCAAGTCAAGAGGATCAGCACAAGTGGCACCATTAAATACTAATTCAGAACAAACCTGGGCTTTGCCATGGAGGTTCTTGACGTAACTAAAGAAGGCTTTGTGGTTTCCCTTTGTTTTGAAGGCTACTTTCAATTCATAATTGGCTTTGGTGGTTTTCACTAGTGATCTACTTTGCTTGTTGAGGCAGAAGAGGGAGTTTTCCCAATTTGGAATTTAATCCTTTTTATCCTTGGACAACAGTTTCTTCCTTTTGTTGTAAAGCCTGTTGATAGAGAATGTGCAAAAGACAGGTTTAGGTTTCCCTGAGGAGCAGGTTTAAATCTGTTGGGCATAGCTGAGTCCATGCAGTTGTATAGGTGCTTGTATACTGCTTTGGTGTACTGCTCAGCATAGTTGTCTGCATCCTCTGAGGGGGGGCAGTGATGTAAAGCTACTGATACCCTCCCTTAGGAGGTTGTAGTTAGCTTTTGGGAAGTTTTTTAGCCTGGTCATGGCTAGAGGTGGTGGTGGCTGGGATAGAAACTTCGAATGAGACAGTCCAATGATCTGATCTCACCAGGGAAGAACATACTATGGGAATGGTGCACTGGTCACCCATGTTGGTGAGAACCAAGTCCAGAATGTTACCTCCCATTGTGGGGGATAACATGAGCTGGTCTAGTGCATTAGAAATGATGAAGTCAAGGAATCGTTGGCAGAGTGCATTAGTGCATGAATAATTTACCCAGTTTAAGGTGGGGTAGTTGAAGTCACCAAGGATCAGGGTGTTAGGGGGTACCTTGATGGAGTCAAGTAAGTCCAGGTAGGAAGAGTGAGTGTCCCGAGTCATGCAGGGGGGTCTATACCTGGCTATAACTTGTACGGGTGTCTTGCCAACTGTCAGCTGTACCTGGAGTAATTCCAGTGCATCATGCTGGCAAACCAGTCTAGAGGTGTGTCTGTCCTTAGGGGTCAAAGTGTGGAATGATGTATAGCCTGGTAAGGCAAGAGTGGTCTCCGCAGGCCTGAACCAAGTTTCCATGACTGCACAGAGACTGGCATCTTCCAGTGTGCGAAGAGCCTCCAATGAGTGCAATTTCAGGTTAAAGCAGCATAACCTTCACTTTGCTTTTTGACAGATCTTTTATGTTGGAAGCTTTGTCTTTGGGACAGCCTAAAAAAGGCACAACGGGGAAGCAAGAGCCTTGGCCAGGATCCGGAACCCCAGGGGTGACAAGTGGAGGCCATCTCTGGCAAAGCATTGAGGCCTGTCAACCATGTCATCCCAGGCAGATACTGGATCCTCTTGGAAAGACAACAGAAACTAATCCAATTGTTGGTCAATTAATTTTTTCCTGGTATTGTCATGTTTGTCTTCATATGGTCCAGAGAGGTATGTCTCAGTCATTCACACCAACATGGATAATGACAAAGTCATACTTTGATCTGTTGTGGAGAGACTTAAGTGTGTGCGTGATGGGGCGGATTCTGGCACCGGACAGACTACTGATTGACCTTCTCCTTGTCGAGCTTGGTGAGGGGGACATCAGTGTCTCACACTATTGAGTCATCAATTACTAGTGTGTTTGGTTTATTGTTATGCCTTATGGACTGCGTTGGTTTACTGTTATGCCTAAAGGGCTGTGTTTGTGAGACACCGGTGTGTTGTTTACTGTGTGTGATGTGTTTGGTGTGTGTGGAATGTTTGTGTGTGTGTTTTGGGGGTCTCTGCTGTTTAGGTAAGTTTTTATTGAGGACCCTTGCATAGGTGGGTGTGTGAGTGTTTGGCTATGTGATGTGGGTAGTGTTGTGTTTGGCAATCTCCTCTTTGTCAGGAGAACTGACTGTGGCATGAAACAACATGTATTCTAGATAACTGATGTAGATGAATTTCTCGCAAGTAGAAGAATTATGTGCTAGGAGAAGAGGACTGCCCGTGAACATGAGGCAGCTGCAACACTGTCTCAGTAAGCCCATGTTGATCAGGCTGGCAGGAGAAACTGGTGGGAATTGTCCAGACAGTGTTCTGAATACTTGGCAGACTTATGTAGAGTGGGTTTTGATAAGTGTTTGTCTACAAGAGTGTAGACCACAAAAACCTTAAATGTAAAATAATTGACCTGAGGCACAAGTGCTACAACCAAAGCTAAGATGCTTAGAATAGCAGATAAATTTAATCAGGCTACTAACAAGCAGTAATAAATGCAGAATAAGAGCACCTGAAATCTTAAGAGCACACAAAACAGCAAGAACAGCAGAAAGAGCAGCTGAAAAAAGTGTAAAAAAAATTAAGTGGAGAGGGAAGAAACGGAACAAAATTAATAGACTACGGGGGTTTGTCCTTCTCAAATGCTCTCTCTGTACACAGTAGATGGAGCTGATGAGATGGAACTGGTAGGAGTGTCTGAAATCAAAGAAGCAAGGAGGTAGTCCTTCCCAAATGATCTCACTGTACTCAGTTGAGTGACCAAGTGAGATGAGTCCAAAGGAGTGTCCAAACACAAATTTACAGCAGGGGTGGGCAATTGAAAAGTCACCAAGTTTAAGAGTACAACACCACTAGGGAGGGAGGATGGGAAACCAAACTGCAGAGAGAGAGACCACAATAGTCAATTAATATTCAATGAAACAAACAAATAAATGCAGTACAGTTTTGTTAACTATCAGCTTGTATGTCCAAGATGGTTGTAGATCAGTCACAGTCAGCCAAAAAGCTCTGCTAATGAGCACAAATACACAGAAATGTAATTATACCAGTACCATCAGACAACGGATAGACCCCCCCCCCCAGGCTATCGCATAACCACAAAACTTCACAGAAGTAAAACAACCCCCACTGAAACCGGCTGACTTATGGTTCTAGTGCTGAACTAGCCCTAACAAACAAACTAGAGAGAAAGAGATCACAATATTCAATTAATATTCAAATAAATGCATTTCAGTTTTGTTAACTATCACCAAAACAGTGCAAGTGCAAAAATAGTATACTTAAATCAGCCTGTATGTCTAGATGGTTGTAGATCTGTCACAGCCAGCAAAAAAGCTCTGCTACTGAGCACAAATGTATACTTATTGAAATTCCACAACTGATTATCAAGTCTCACAGGAAAATGCATCTCTTGATGGAATACAACGTGGTTTATTTAAATCTAAATATTTTAGTAAATTTGCCCTCTTTTTAGTGTTATTTAAACCACTGACATTGAATGATAATACGTTTAATTCCATATTCCAGCAAAAGGTAACTTGACAAGCTATATGTGAGCTTGTATTTTAATATGTATAGAAAAAAGAGCTCTCAGGCAGAAGAAAAATATAATGATAAAACATTTTTCATTCCATAAAAACCTACACATGGAATAACTAATTCCTAGTCTTCATCTGAGAAAACCAGATCTTAAGACTAACTCTCTCCCAATGCCCAAAAGATAGAAAAAAAAATTCTATAACTAAGAGCTCTGCAGTAAAAGACTAATATACTAATGGGAATTAAATTGAAAAAATAATTTATATACAAAACGACTCTAAAAAAAAAAAAAAAAAAAAAAAAATATATATATATATATATGTATATATATGTATATATATAGGTAATATCGGACATATTAACACTATTTCCTCTCTCCTACAAGTTTTAACTGATAGTTATATTTCAGAATTTACAAATGAATGTATTTCTGTCTAAAATGAATATAAAGCAGTTTAAAACTTCATCTCCTTCCCCCTACCCAATACACACATCAGAGACTATCCATGTGCAACTGACAGTGGGTAAAACTGCCTTCCAGTTTACAGCCTGCTAAAGACCACCCTCCCAAACCCCGGAACCCCACTCGGCCTTCCTGAGATCACTGGAAAATATGAACATCTCTCCAAACACCATTATATTGGGCGACTTCAACTACCCAAACATAGACTGGGAGCATTACTCTAGCTCCAACACCCTAGCCCAAAGGTTCCTAGAATTCATAAACTCAAATGTATGGAACAACTTGTTACCACTCCCACAAGAGGGGAAAACATACTGGACCTGATCATCACCCAACATGGGGACTCTATGCTCCAGACCTGAAGTGTATCCCTCACTGGTAAGATCAGACCATAAACTAATCCAACTGGATATTCACATCCCGACCCCACCCCCTGCTCAGAAAACCACAGTGAAAAACTTCTCTAAAGCAAATTTCACACTCCTCAAAACCGAGGTGGAATCCTTCAAAGTCCCCGGGCCTGTGGAAAATACGGCCCAGACCGCAGAATCCTTTATAAATGCATTCTATGAGCACCTTCAGGAATGCATGGATCATGCAATCCCAAATAAAACCAAGACCCAATCCTCCAAAGGCAGACGTCCTGTCTGGTGGACCCCAGCCATAAACAAACTATACAATAGAAGGAGGAAGCTACTACATGACAGAGCAAAATCCCAAAAAGGGAATGCATCTCTGATCAGTATTAGCAAAAAACTACGGGCACTCATAAAATCGTCTAAGGCCAGCTTCGAGAGAAAAATTGCACAGGACACTAAGGATAATCACAAGGCTTTCTTTAGTTATGTTAGGAACCTATGCTCAGAATTAAGCCACAGACATTGCCAACATCCTAGCTGACAGGTTCAGCGCAAACTTCTCCCCCCCCCTCCTCACCAAAAGGGCAAATATCTATCCCAGCAGAGTGCTGCCCCCCCTGGCATCTCAGATGCTCAGGTAAGAGCCGCCCTCTCCAAAGCAAAAAACACAGCATCAGTGGGACCAGACGGTGTCCCGGGCTGCGTCCTACATGAACTCCAAGAAGAGCTAAACCCAAACATAAAACTACTGTTCAATCTCAGCCTTACTACAGGATATGTACCCAAAGAATGGCGTACAGCAACAGTGGTCCCTCTCCACAAAGGTGGTGCCTCAGTGGACCCTGGAAACTATCGCCCCATAAGCCTGACTAGCTTGGTCTGCAAAGCTATGGAAAGGATCATCACGGACCTTATAAATAAAGATATTGGGGACCTACAGACACTGGATCCTACCCAGTTCAGTTTTGTTAAGGGCAGATCCTGCCTCTTAAACCTGGTCGATTTCTTTGAAAACGTCACCAAGGCCATTGACGAAGGGAAGATGGTCCACACAGCCTACCTGGACCTCACAAAAGCCTTCGATACAATACCCCACTCGGGCATTATAGATAAGCTCACCAGCTTAAATATAAACCCCTTTGTCACTAGATGGGTTGCAAACTGGCTCAAGGACAGAACCCACATGGTTAGAATTGCTGGAGCCATGTCAGACTCCAAACCAGTTACAAGTGGCATCCCACAAGACTCAGTCCTGGGACCTCTCTTGTTCGGTATATATTTCTCGGAGATACAGGCCAACACTGAAGGGCTGTGGCAGACCAAGTTCGCAGATGACTGCAAACTGGGCGCCATAATCGACTCTCCAGCCGACACAAGCATCTTCCAAAAGGGCCTCATAGAAACAGACAACTGGTGCCAGAGCCATGGCCTCAAGCTAAACGCCAAAAAGTGTATAGTCATCCCCTTTGGCAAAATGGAGCCATGTCAGACTCCAAACCAGTTACAAGTGGCATCCCACAAGACTCAGTCCTGGGACCTCTCTTGTTCGGTATATATTTCTCGGAGATACAGGCCAACACTGAAGGGCTGTGGCTGACCAAGTTCGCAGATGACTGCAAACTGGGCGCCATAATCGACTCTCCAGCCGACACAAGCATCTTCCAAAAGGGCCTCATAGAAACAGACAACTGGTGCCAGAGCCATGGCCTCAAGCTAAACGCCAAAAAGTGTATGGTCATCCCCTTTGGCAAAAACAAAGTGCCCACAAATTACCACATAGGTGGTAATCCATTAAGTACAGAAGTAATTAGGGACCTGGGGACCCAAGTTGACAGCAATCTCTCATTTGACAACCACGTGGCCAAAGTGGTTAGAAAAATATTTTATATAGCCCACCTAATCATGAAGGGATTCACATCTAGATCAGGGAGGTCATCGTGCCTCTTTACTCATCCCTCATCAGGCCCATAATCGAGTACAATGCCCCTTTTGGGATGTACCTTACCAAACACCTGCAGCAACTGGAAAGACCCCAAAAGTACCTCACCAAGAGGATCAAAGGGCTCAAACACATGCCATATGCTGCCTGGTTAAAGAAACTCCAGCTCTACTCAGTGGCATACCGCCTGCTCAGAGGCGATCTGTGCCTGACGTATAAAGCCATGTCCAACCCGGAATTAAGGGACATGCTGCACCTCAAAAAATCCAAATCCCATCGAGCTACGCGCTCGAGAGACTTGAACCTCAGCTCTGAAATAAATAGGACATGCTGGACGGACAGATTCATAACCCAGAGGCTCCCTTCACTCTGGAATAAAATCCCAGTCCAGGTTAGGCAGAGTCCCTCATTGACTCTCTTCAAGAGGAATCTTGATGAGTGGATGGGAGATCGTAGGTTTATCCCGGGTATCACTTCTGTGTCACTGCTAGACAGAGGCACAGTATACTAACCTCAAAAAAGGGCATAGCAAAATTAATTTAAAATGGGTGGCGAAAGCCAAACATACTCTGGCTAGGCTTATAAATGCCCTAGGGCAGATTGCCTAGTATGAACCTATGAACCTAATTCTAATACGAATATGAACAGATAGAATATGATATTAGTGTAACAAAAATGGATACCATAAAGAGTTAGAAAAATTTTCTACTTAAACTCAAGTGCAGAGATATAAAAATATGTACTAGATCTTGACTTTTAGATCAATTCATTCCAAAACTTTTCATTTAGAACTGCAAAAAGAGTGTGACTAAGAAAGAAAAGCTATGTTTTTTGTACGTTGCATAATCAATTGACAATTTGTATTAACAATAGTATCATACATCCTTAACTTATTGATCAAAACAATAAAATGACTTTTAGTACATGAAAATACTGCCATTGTCTTATGACTAGTTCAAGAGAAAGTACAGTTGTGTACACTTACCATAAATGTAGTTGTTCGAGTGTATTCACTGTTGCAGTCATTACACTTGGGTTATCCTGCTGGCAGGCTACCCTCAGTCGGCCTGAATTCCAAAGTCTAGGTCCGGCGTCGGTTGCTGTCGCCTCTTCCCTGACGTCAGTGTGCCAGGGGTATAAAAGATGCAGCCAACGCCATTTTCCTCAGTTTTTCTTGCCCCAGATGTCAGGTGCCCCCAAAAGGGTAGGCTAAAAATATGCCGACAGAACATGCATGTACCAAAACATATAATACCTTCATCTACAAGCAAATACAACACATAGGTTGTATAGATTAGAGAAGTGCAGATAAGTTGCAGCAAAGATAGGGGGATGGAAGGTGAGTAACCTGGACTGCAACAGTGAATACACTCGAACATCTATATTTATGGTAAGTGTACACAACTGTACTACGTTCTTCATGTTTCACTGTTGCAGTCATTACACTTGGGTTGAATCCCAAAGCTATGGTTGAAAGGCTGGAGCTAAATAGCATTAGGAGCGGCTATGAGGCCCTGCAGAACTGCAGTGGCAAAGCCTGCCCTGGATTTAGAGTAGAGTGGTAAATGATAGTGCTTTGTAAAGGTATGCACTGAACTCCAGGTAGCAGCCTCTAAAATGTATTTGGTTGGTACTCCCCTGAGGAAGGCTGCTGAAGTGGCTGCTGCTCTGGTAGCATGTGGCCTAATGCCCTTAGGCACTGGCTTGCCATGTTGTGAATAGCAGAAACGAATGCAGTGGCCTATCCACTTTGAAATAGTCTGCTTTGAGATAGCCTTTCCTTGCGATCCTGCAGCATATGCCACTAGTAGTTGATCTGTCTTTCTGAAAGCTTTGGTTCTGTCCAAGCAGAAGTGTAGCTGTCTGTGCACGTCCATAGAATGCAGAATTCTCTCCCCCTTATTCTGTGGGTTGGGATAAAAAGTAGGCAGATGAATAGTTTGGTTAAGGACAACACTGGACACCACCTTAGGCATAAATGTCGGGGTTTGTCCTCAGAGAAACCCTGTCTGGATAAAAAAATGATAAAAAGGTTCCACAGCCATGAGTGCCTGTAGCTCTGAGACTCGTCTTGCAGAGGTTATTGCTAGGAGAAGCACTGTTTTCCAAGATAAACACTTTATATCAGCTGTAGTGGCTGGCTCAAAAGGAGGCAGGGTGAGTTTTTCCAAAACATAATTGAGGTCCCATGGTGGTACTGGTGATCTCCTTGGAGGCCTTAAGTTTTTGGCTCCTCTGAGGTACTGCCTTAACAAGGGATGAGAAAAGATTGGTGGCTCTGTATTGTAATGAGCCGAAATGGCAGAGGCATGAATTTTAATTGATGAAAAGGATAGGCCTTTGTCCAGCATTCTCCATACAGCATCTCAGTTAAGTATTGCAAAATCTAAGGAATATTTGGTACAGCTGTGTCAATTCCTTGTGCGTGGTTCCAAGCACAGAATCTCTTCCATTTTTCAGCGTATGATTTTCAGGTACTAGGCCTTCTGGCCTCCAGAATGACATCCATTACAGCTTTAGTGAGAGGTGCGTTTTGTATCACTACATTATCCGCCATGCTGCCAGATTTAAGTTTAGTTGGCTGCGCAGGATCTGATTGTTTTGTTGGGATAGTAGATGAGGTATTTGAGGCAAGGTCCAAGCCGGGCATTGAGACAAGTTCCTTAGGAATGGATACCAGTGCTGGCAGGGCCAGTCTGGGGCAATCAGTATCATTTTTGGCTTCTCTTGTCTGACCTTTAGGAGTACCTTGGGGAGGAGAGGCAGTGGAGGAAAGGCATACACTGCTAAGCTTTTCCAGCTGAAAGATAGGGCGTCCACTTTCTATGCGTGTCTGTGATAAGTCCTTGTGCAGAATCTTTTTAGTTGGTAGTTGTGAGGAGAGGCAAATAGATCTACATCCGGGCATCCCAATTTCCTTGTTATCATGCTGAAGACTTGTGGATCCAATTTCCACTTGTGGGAATCCAAGAGGTTTCTGCTTAGTTCGTCTGCCAGAGTATTTATCTGTCCTGGCAGGAATTGTGCCTGCAGATGTACTTGGCAAGTCAATGCTGTGTCCCACAAAGTCATGGCTAGTCTGCAAAGGGGGTAAGAATGAGTGCCTCCCTGTTTGTTTATACACCACATGACCGTGGTGTTGTCTGTCGTTATCAGTAGTTGCCCCGGATGAAGTAGGTCCTTGAAGGCTGTCAGAGCATTCTGAACAGCTAGCATCTCTTTTTGGTTGATATGTAGATGCATTTGGTTTGCGGACTATGTGCCTTGAATACATCTTCCTGCCATGTGGGCCCCCCGGGCATAATCTGATGCATCCGTTGTTAATGTCTGCCTGGCTGGGGGTAAAGTGAATGGCTGTCCCTTGATCTGGTGACAAGCCTTCGCCCACCAACAAAACTCCTGTTGCAGGCAGGGAATGAGGGTAATTATTGTTTACAGGCTGTGGCAATGCTGAGTCCAAACACTTTTTAGGTACCATTGAAGTTTCCTCATATGCAGTCTCGCAAATGGAATTAGAAGAATGCAGGATGCCATGAAGCCAAAAGCCTGCAGAATTTTTCTTGCAGATAACTGGGCCTTTGTTGCCAACAGGTTGAAATAGGTAGTCAGTTGCCTTTGTTTGCCTGGCGTGAGATAAGCCATCTGGGCAGTTGTATTTAAGCTTGCACCCAGGAATATTAACTCTTGAGAGTGTACTAGTTTTGATTTCTTTTCGTTGACTGTGTACCCTAGGCCTGATAGAAATTTCTTTACAAACGTCAGATGCTGCAGTAGAATGTCCTTGTTCTCTACTTGAATGAGGCAGTCGTCCAAGTAAGGATATATTTGTATTCCTCTTTGCCTGCAGAATGCAATTACTGGTGCCAGGCACTTTGTGAAGACCCTGGGCGCAGTAGATAAGCCAAAGGGCAGTGCAGAGAATTGGTAATGCATTGAGCTAGCTTTGAATCTGAGGTATCTTCTGCATGTTTGCCTGATTGGGACATGCAGGTATGCCTCTTTTCGGTCTAAAGTCACAAGCCAAGCCTTCCTGCCCAGCATGGGCAGAAGTTGCTGTAGAGTCAACAATTTGAATTTTAGTATATCCAGAAATGTATTTAGAATAGATAGGTCCAATACTGGTCTCCAGGTCTTGTCCTTTTTTGGCACCAAGAACAGTCTTGAATAAAATCCTTGTCCCTGCTCTTGCTCTGGTACTTGCTGAATGGCCCTCATGTCCATGAGGGATGAGACTTGCTTTTGTGCCTCTGCCCACTGATGTTTTGGCAGGTCTGACCAACTGTTTGTCCTTGGCAGGGTATGGAAGTAAAACTTGTAGCCCTGGACGCTATGTCTAGGACCCATTTGTCCTGGGTTATTATGTGCCAGTTTTGAGAAAAAAGTGCTATTTTTCCCCTAAAGGTTCTGCGGGAGACTTAAACCTTGACACGGTTATAAATAGAACGTGCTGGAGGGACAGATTAATCACCCAGAGACTCCCTATGCTGTGGAACAAAATCCCGGTACATGTGAGGCAGAGCACCTCTCTGGCCTTGTTCAAGAGGAATCTTGACCAATGGATGGGAGATTGCAGATATACCCCAGGGATTACTTCAGTGTCACTGCTTGACAGAGGCACAGCAAAATGATAGGCATAGTTTTTATTCAAACTAAAGGGGTGGCGAAAGCCACATAACTATGGGCTAGGCTTATAAATGCCCTTGGGCAGATAGCCTAGTATGAACCTATGAACCTATAAGTGCTTGGTGCAGGCAGGGGGAAGTCATTGGGACTGTTACCTGTATGGCTGTGATTTGTCTTCTCCACTTTTGGAGGTAGAAGCACCCCATTGTTTAGACCTGTATGAGCCTTGGGGCTGGGATCTGCCTCTTGGGCGTCTATATCTGCCACTTTGTGGTCTGTCTGACACTGGAAGGGACCAATTCTTTGTAAGCCAGTATCTGCTAAATCTTGGAGGCTGAACCTGTAAGAAATCCTTAACCGTTTGCACAGCTTTAGCTTTGTCCTCCATTTTCTTTAACACCTCTTCTGCTTTAACACCAAACAAAGTATCATGCTGTAATGGGGCATCTAATAATTTTGCTTTGACATGATCAGGCAGACTTTGTTCCTTTAACCAAGCATGCCTCCTGATGACAAAACCCGTAACAGCGGCGCTGCAGGAGGCCTCCAAAGAATCAAAACCACATTGCAAAGTATGCTTTCCAACTTGTTCAGCTGCATGCAATAAATCCTGCATTTCTTTGTTTTCTGCATATTCAGAAATGGTCAACATTTTCTGTTTAAGCAGTGACATAATATACTGATGATATTTGAGCATATGAAACTGACAATTTAAAGCCCTTATAGCCAAGGTAGCGGAAGTGTAAATCTTTTTTCCCCATCTGTCCAGTGCCCTAGAATCCCTATCAGAGGGGGTAGGGTTTTTTGCAGCAGAAGCCTTGACCCCTTTGGGATCCTTTGAGATAGTTTCTGGGTCAGCAGCAGGGTTTTTGAAAAGGAATTTATGAGAGTCAGGAACCCTGTAGTACCTGTCCGGCTTAACAGGAGCTGGAGGTCAGACTGGACTCTGAAAATACATCATCAACAATGTCTAACACAGGTGGAATAGCTAGGGGCCTGTGTTGTGGTAGTAAAAGGAAGTCTCTGAGCCTTTTCTTAGAATCTGAAAAATCTTGGCTCTCCCAGTGGAAATGCTCCCTGATGGTATGCAAGGTTTCCCCAAAAGAGTAATCCTCAGGAGGAGAGGCTGAAGGGATAGATTTTTCAGCATCAGAATCCTCATAGGGAGGAAGAGAGTATTCCTGATCAGAAGAGGAATCAGATGAAATGGAAACCTGATCAGAAGATTCATATTCTGTCTCTTGCCTAGGCCTTTTATCAGGATGGGGATGGGAACCCCTAATCAAAGTAATCAAGTCTTTGGCCATTTTGAGCATCTGTTTTTTGGGCATGGAAGCCTGTCCATGAGGCTGTTGTACTTGTTTCTTTGTCTTTAAGGGGGCTTTAGTCTTTGCCTTTGAAGCTGAAGTCGTTTTAATGTATAATTGAGTTGGTCTGAAAACCCACTCAGAAGCCGATGCCTGCTCAGCGGCTCCGGACCCATCTGAGGGAATAGTCTCCGAAGGTCCAATACCTTGAGCCTCCAGCGGCCTAGGCGACTCCACGTGGGAGTCGGTAGCGGCCTGCGGGTCTAAAGTAGTGGGCGTCAGGGGCTGCGAAGGCGCCTCACTGAGAACCGGCGACTGGCTTAGAATTAGCCTTGTCGTCGATTTTGGACCTCGGATGCCTGTCCTTTTCTTTTTTTTTGCATTTCTTTTGAATTCCTGTAGACTGATAGCTATCAGACGACTTTGCATAATTAAATCTTCTGCCAAAATAGTGTAATGCAAAATCGTACCGAAGCTTAATAGTGCGTTGGTTAAATCTAGCACAAAACCGACAACTAGCAACGTCGTGGTCAGGGCCTAAGCAAGGAATACAGTAAGAATGAAAGTCCTTATGAGGTACTTGCTTCCCACAAGAAATACAATTATTAACTTTTTCTGACATTGGTCTGGATCAAGAAAAAAGTTTCCCCAATGAGGTACTTCGCTTTTAATGAAGACTTCGGATCTGAAATTCGAACACGAAAATCTCAGGAGTCGGCCGACTGGCACTTGCGAACTGCTTATGCTTCGGGCACCGCGCAGCAAGAAAGACTGAGGAAAATGGCGTCGGCTGCATCTTTTATACCCCTGGCGCACTGACATCAGGGAAGAGGCGACAGCAACCGACGCCGGACCTAGACTTTGGAATTCAGGCCAACTGAGGGTAGCCTGCCAGCAGGATAACCCAAGTGTAATGACTGCAATAGTGAAACACGAAGAACATCATATTACGTCAAAAGAACTCATAAACTGAAGTCAACTTATATGTTCCCAATTTTCTAATAACTTCTTTTTATATATATGTTAGGAAAATAGTTATGTCTTACCATAATGTTCCATCTGTGTTGTAGATCTTTATTCATTCATTAAATATTAGGATTTCAGTTCCGTCCTCAGAACTGACACGGCCGTTACCAAGCTTGCGCCAGGCAAAAACTCTTAGCTAAGACCTACCCATAATGCCCCTCTCATAGTATTTTCAGATCGAGTTTGCCCGCCCTTATATTATAGAAGTAATAAAAGAGACAGTAGTAGGCACTGTCTGAGCAAATACCTTAACTAAGGAGATGCTAGAGTCCACAAGGAGTCCAGACAGGGAGAAAGAAGGCGGAAAGTAATGAATGAAGATCTACAACACAGACGGAACGTTATGGTAAGACATAACTTCTTTATCTGATGCTGTAAATCTTTATTCATTCTTTACTGTTAGAACCGAGTCTCCAGCTACTGCAGTCCTGGGTGGCCCTAAGGAAGGATATTCCTGAGCACCATAGAACCAAAAGATGCTCACCCCCTGGACGCCAAATCCAATTTGTAATGAGTGATAAAGGTATGAGGTCTTGCCCAAGTGGCTGCTGCGCAGATATCATCCATAGAGGCTCTGGAATGACAGGCCACAGAAGTAGTCATCGATCTAGTCGAATGAGCCTTTATTCGGGAAGGTAAAGACAGTTTATTATGATGGTAGATAAAGGTAATGATGTTTCTAAGCCAGGAAGACAGAGTCACTTTGGAGACAGGCCTACCCAATCTGGGTCCCACAAAGGCCACAAACAACTGATCCGTTTTTCTGAAAGATTTAGTTCTGTTCAAGTAAAAACGAAGTGTCCCTATGAACATCAAGGGTATGCAAAAGATAGTCCCCTCTACTTGAATGCTGAGGGAAAAAAAATGGCAAGTCAATGGATTGGTTAATTGAAAACCCAAAAATGACCTTGGGCAAGAAGGACGGGTCAGTAGGTAGGGACACTCTTTCCCTGTGGAAAATCAAGTAAGGTCTCTTGACACTCAAGGCCTGCAACTCAGATGCTCTTTCACGCTGAGGTAAGGGCTACTAGAAGTACAGCCTTCCAAGACAAAAATTTCATATCACACGAATTAGAAGGTTCGAAAGAAGGGCTTGTTAACGACTTAAGCACCAGAGTCAAGTCCCAAGGCTCTATGGGGGGCTTGACAGGAGTTTAACATGTAATACTCCTTTCAAGAAGGTTTTGCACAACGGTGTGACATAACAGAAGAATTATCAAATCCATTGTGAAAATTTGAGATAGCTGCTAAATGTACAGTAACCATTGAAACTGAAGCTCCTGTATGTAGAAGGGTAGTCAGGTATTGTAGGATCTTCGGAAAAGGCATAGAGAAAGGGTCTATGTCATGATCTTTGGCCCATGTGGAGAACCTAGCCCACTTACTAGAATAAATTTTCATGTTGAAAGGTTTGTGTGAAGCCAGAATCATCTCACGGACAGGAGATGAAATATCAGGTAGCCTGGCAATCATGGAAGTGGAGAAACCAAGCTGAGCTTGAGGCCATGGAGACTGGGGTGAATCAGTCCCTGAGGGTGAGATAGTAGACCTTGGGATTGATCCAGGATCCACGGGTTGTGAATCAGATGAGGCCACAGGAAAGGGAACCATACTTGACGTGGCCAACAAGGGGTAATTAGGATCACGTTGCTTCTCAACCTTTGAGCTTTCTGGAGGAATTTCAGGATGCGGGGAAATGGTGGAAAGGCATACAGCAGACAATACAGTTGTGTACACTTACCATAAATGTAGATGTTCGAGTGCATTCTCTGTTGCAGTCATTACATTTGGGTTATCTGCTTGCAGGTTGCCCTCAGTCGGCCTGATTAACAAAGTCTTGGGTCCTGCATCGGTTGCTGTCCCTTCTTCCATGAGGTCAGGTCGTCAGGGGTATAAAACATGCAGCCAATGTTATTACATCAGTTTTTCTTGCCCCAGATGTCAGGTGCCCCCCAATGGGGAGCAAATAAACACAAAGGTATACCTCCAACCAAAAGCAAATACACCAAAAAGGCTTTTAAGCATAGTAAAGGAAAGCAGAGGCTGACTTTTCCAGCTGAAGGACAGAGCATCCACTTTCCAGGCTTGTTTGTGGGGAGTCATTGTGCAAAAAGTACAGTTTTGTACCTACCATAAATGTAGATGTCTGATAGATATGCAACTGCAGTCATAACATATGGGTTGTCCTGCCTCAGGCAGCCCTCGGTCGGCCGGATTCCAAAGTCTGGGTACGGCGTACTGATGTCGCATTTCTCTCCGGCCAGAGCGCTGGAGTATATAAGCATCAGCCGACGCCATCTTCTTCAGTGTTTCTTGCCCCAGATGCCAGGTGCCCTCCAAGGAAGGCTGTAATCAAATTGGAAGACAATAATAGGTTTCCAGACAAATAAATAAGCAATAAACAGATACACCATAACAGATATCCCCAGCTAAGGATAACAGGGAGAAGAGTGGACCCAAGGCATAGAGGGGAAGGAGGGAAAACCCGACTGCAGTTGCATATCTATCGGACATCTAAATTTATGGTAGGTACAAAACTGTACTATGTCCTTCAAGAATGCAACTGCAGTCATAACATATGGGTTGAATACCATAGCTTAGCTGGGGGAGGTGGTATGCTCTAAGAAAAGGATGGTGTAGCTATCAATCCCTGCAGGACTGCCGAAGCAAAGCCTGCTCTGGATCTGGAATATAAAGGGAGGTTGTAGTGTTTGGAAAATGTATGCACGGAGCTCCATGTAGCAGCTTCTAGAATGTCTTTTGTAGGCACCCCTCTTAAGAATGCTGTAGAAGTGGCTGTAGCTCTGGTGGAGTGTGGTCTGACATTGGCTGGCACACACTTTCCATGAAAGGAATAACAGAATCTGATGCAATGTCCAATCCATTTTGAAATTGTCTGTTTGGAAATTGCTTTTCCTTGTACTCCAGGGGCGTAAGCTACAAAAAGCTGATCAGACTTCCTACTGGTCTTGGTTCTGTCTAGGTAGTGCGAAGTTGCCTGTGTATGTCCAAGGTATGTAACAGTCTTTCCCCTTTGTTCTCAGGATTGGGAAAGAAAGTAGGCAGGTGAATTGCTTGATTTAAAGAAACCCTAGATACCACTTTTGGCAGAAAGGTAGGGTTGGTTCGTAAGGAGACCCTGTCTCTGTGAAAAGTTATGAACTGTGGTATTGCCATTAGGACCTGTAATTCCGAAACCCTTCTTGCTGAGGTAATGGCCAGCAGGAAAGCTGTCTTCCAAGAAAGAAATTGTAAATCCACAGAAGCTGCTGGCTCGAAGGGAGGTAGAGTCAATTTTTCTAGGACAAAATTGAGGTCCCAAGCTGGTACTGGTGCCTTTCTTGGGGGCTTTATATTTTTGATTCCTCTAAGAAATTGCCTTAAAGGATGTGAAAACACAGGTGGATCAGTGTTGTATCTAGCTGAAATAGCTGAAGCATGTATTTTTATGGAAGAGTATGACAGTCCGTTATGTAGCATATCTGCCAAGTATTCCAGAATGAGTGGAATGCTCAAAAGTGATGCATCATGACCCTTGTTGGTATTCCAAATGCTGAATCTCTTCCATTTGGCTGAGTAAGCCTTTCTGGTGGATGGTCTGCGGGCTTCTGTTAGTATCCGCTGAACTTCCTTGGAGAGAGGTAAATTGAGGTTATTTATGGGATCTCCCAAGCTGTTAGCTGTAGGGTCTGGATGTTGGGATGAACTGTCCTGAAGATGTGTTGAGTCAAAAGTTGGGGCCATTGGGGAAGGGCCCACGTTTTGTTGTGACATATGCTCCATAGTAGTGGGTACCAGTGTTGTCTTGGCCAGTCTGGAGCTATTAGGATCCCCTTCGGCTGCTCTGCTTTGATCTTTAGTAACACTGTGGTCATCAGTGGCAGAGGTGGAAATGCATAGATTATTAGGGAGCTCCAGTTGAATGAGAGAGCATCTATTTTCCATGCTTGTGGATGATATGTCCTTGAGCAGAACTTTTGTAAGTGATGATTGAGGTGGGAGGCAAATAGGTCTACGTCCGGCCTGCCCCATGTCGAGGTGAGTCGTATAAAGATGTCTGGATGTAACCTCCATTCGTGGGGGTCTAGGAAATTCCTGCTTAGACTGTCCGCCAGAACATTGTCTTTGCCTGGAACAAACTGGGATTGTAACTGTATGTTTAGACTCAGTGATTTTTCCCAAAGATTCATTGTCAGTCTGCAAAGGGGGTAAGAATGAGTGCCCCCCTGCTTGTTTATGTACCACATCACAGTGGTGTTGTCTGTCCATATTAGTAGGTGGCCTTGTTGAAGTTGTTGTCCAAAGGCCTCAATGGCATGCATTACTGCCAGCATTTCTTTTTGGTTGATATGCAGATGTGTTTCCTTTGGAGACCATTGTCCTTGAATACATCTGCCCTCCATGTGCACCCCCCATCCAAGGTCTGAGGCATCTGTGGTCATGGTCTGTGTTATCTGAGGTTTTTTGAACGACATACCTGTGTTTGACTGGCTTACTGTGGCCCACCATAGAAATTCCTTTTGAAGACATGGAATGAGCGGTATAGTTGCTTCTAGGTTGTTGCCGTGTTGAGACCATAAGCTTTTTAGGTACCATTGAAGCTTTCTCATGTGTAGTCTTGCTAGTGGAACCAGGAGAATGCAGGATGCCATGTAACCCAGGGCCTGTAGGAATCTCCTTGCAGTCATCTGGGTGAGTTTTGCTAAACTTTTGAAGTAATGAGTTAACTTCTTTTGCTTGTCTTCTGTCAGGTAAGCCATTTGAGAGGCTGTGTCTAGTTTGGCACCTAAGAAGGTTATTTGCTGGGATGGCTGAAGTCTTGACTTTTGAAAGTTGACTGTGTATCCCAGAGCCTGTAGCAAGTGTATGACATAATTCAAGTTTTTTGTCAAGGTTAGTTTGTTGTCCGCTTGTATGAGGCAATCGTCCAGGTACGGGTAGATTTGAATCCCCTGGAGCCTGCAATGAGCAATTACTGATGCCAGGCATTTCGTGAATACTCTGGGTGCAGTAGATAAGCCAAATGGCAATGCTGAGAATTGATAACGCTCTGGCCCTGCAAGAAATCTGAGGTATCTTCTGCAGCTGTGTCTGATAGGGACATGCAGGTATGCCTCCTTGAGGTCCAGAGTAATCAGCCAAGACCCCTTGCCCAGCATGGGAAGGAGTTGCTGTAGAGTCAGCATTTTGAACTTTGGTACTATGAGAAAAGTAAGCGGACAAGTCCAGTATTGGTCTCCATTGAGTTTCTTTTCTTGGAACAAGGAACAGTCTTGAATAAAACCCCTGACCTTGTTCTTGTTGTGGAACTTTTTCTATTGCTTTGATCTGAGCAAGCAGAGAAATTTGCTTGATAGCCTCTGCCCTCTGACTTTGTGGAAGGTTTGGCATGCCTTGTTTTCTTGGCAAGGTATGAAAATGGAACCTGTAACCGTGGTCTATAATGTCCAAAATCCATTTGTCTTTTGTCAGTTTGTGCCAATTTTTTGAAAACAAAGATAATTTTACACCCAAAGGAGCTTCTGTTTGCTCCTTGGTCAGCGGAACTAGAGGAAAGTCATTGAGATTGTCCCTGCGGGGCAGGAGAAACCCCTGTGTCACTTCTTTGGTTTGCTGGTTGCCATTGTCGTCCCCTGTAGGATCCTCTGTATTGCCCTCTTCCTCGGGCACGCCTGTTTTTGCCCCTTTGAAATCTTTCAGGATTAGGAAAGGACCAGTTTTTAGAAGGCCAGTTCCTGCTGAATCTGGGTGGCTGAACCTGGAGGAAATCTTTGACTGTCTGAACTGACTTGGCTTTTTCCTCAATAGACTTTAACACATCTTTAGCATTAGCACCAAAAAGCTTGTTCTTTTCCAAGGGTGCATCAAGAAGTTTTGCCTTAACATGATCTGGTAAAGGTTGTTCTTTTAAACATGCATATCTACGAATGACCACCCCTGTCATAGCTGCCCTACATGAAGCTTCCAATGCATCATATCCACACTGTAGAAAGTGATTGCTAACCTGCTGAGAATTATGAACAGCCTCTTGCAAAGACTTCCTATCTAAAGGTTCAGGAGAGGCCAATTTTTTCTGTAAATCATCTAACAGGAAATCCTGATATTGAAACATGCGAAAGAGACAATTGAGAGCTCTCATAGATAAAGTAGTGGAGGTGTAAACCTTCTTCCCCCATCTCTCTAAGGACCTTGCTTCCCTGTCGGAAGGCAAAGGATTTTTGGAGGTGGTAGCCGAAACCCCTTTAGGCCCCTGGGAAATTGTTTCTAAATCAACAGTATGGGCCCTAAAGAAATGAGAATGGGTTTCTGGAACCCTATAGCATCTGTCAGGCTTGACAGGAGCTGGAGGAAGAGTATCAGGGGTAACACTAGAGTCAGAGTATAGATCATCCAAAACATCAAGCACAGGAGGTATAGCTAAGGGTCTGTGTTGGGGGTTTTTAAGGAATGTTCGAAGGCGCTTTCTGGAATCTGAATATTCCTGGCCTTGCCACTGAAAATGCTCCCTCATGGAATGCAGAACTTCCCCAAAAAGAGATATCCTCAGGAGGAGAGGCCGAGGGAATGGAGTCCTCTGCATCTGAATCCTCATAGGTCTGGAAGGGCTCTTCCTGGCTTTCGGAGTGAACAGAGTCCTCAGAATCTTCATCTGAAGGAAGAGGGTCAGAGGGTTCAACTCTGGGCCTCTTATCAGGAGGAGGCTGGGATCCTCTCTCAGGGTGGGCCTGGGAACCTCTGATCAGGGAAATTAAATCTGCAGCCAAAGACATGATTTGAGTATCAGGAGTAGGCTGAGGTAAGGTTTTAGCAGTAAGATGCTTGGTCTTGCTGGCTGCCTTAGCCCGTGTGTAGGCCTTGATAGACATGGACATGGGAGGCCTAGCCGCTCCACGTGCAGGAGTGACCTTATCAACAGCAATGGTCTCGGGCATTTCCTCTGTTTCAGTATCCAGAGGAAAATCAATAACTGGCGTCGGAGTGGCCTCCGGTATCGGAGGTATCGGTAATGCGGTGTCTTCGGTTCGAAGCGGTGGAATAACCGCCTCAGAGGGAACCGGGGCACTCGCGGTAAGTTTTGGAGTGGTGTCGGTGGAAGACGCGGGCCGAGGATGTCGGTCCCGGTCTTTTCCTTTCTTAGGAGTATGCGTTGTCGGTTGTTCCGACGGCATTATATAATCAAATTTTTCGCTGAAAAAGTCTTCAGCGAACTCCACCCGGCGCCTGAGAGTGCGCTTATTAAAGCGAGCACAGGCGGCACAGGCCGAGACGTCGTGGTCTGGGCCAAGGCAAGGAAGGCAGCAAGAATGGAAATCCTTATGAGGTATTTGTTTACCACAAGACAAACAATTATTTACTTTTTCAGTAATTTCTGACATCGGCTGAGGCAAGAAAAGATCCCCAACGGGGTACTTAGCTTTTTTGATGACTTCGGTTTCGAAGAATACAGGAGCTGACCGACCGGCACTTGCGAACTGCTTCTGCTTTGGGCACCGCGCGGCAAGAAAGACTGAAGAAGATGGCGTTGGCTGATGCTTATATACTCCAGCCGCTCTGACGTCGGAGAGAAATGCGACATCAGCCGACGTCGGACCCAGACTTTGGAATCCGGCCGACCGAGGGCTGCCTGAGGCAGGACAACCCATATGTTATGACTGCAGTTGCATTCTTGAAGGACATCTTGTCCAACTGATAGTTCTGGGGGTAGGCAAATAGATCTATGTCTGGGCTCCCCCATTCGCTTGTCAACATGTTGAAAATCCTTGGTTCCAGTTTCCACTCATGTGGGTACATGAGGTTTCTGCTTAGTCCGTCTGCCAGTGTATTCAATTTTCCTGGCAGGAATTGAGTTTGTAGGTGCACTTGGTAGCTCAAGGCTATGTTCCACAATGCCATGGCTAGTCTGCAGACGGGGTAGGACTGTGTACCCCCCTGCTTATGTATGACATAACCGTGGTGTTGTCCATCTTTACCATTAGTCGTCCTGGAAGAATGTAGTCCTTGAAGGCTGTCAGAGCATTCTGTACAGCTAACATTTCTTTTTGATTGATATGTAGGTGCATTTGAGTTGAGTTCCATTTGCCCTGAATGCACTTCCCTGCCATGGGAGCCCCCATGCATAGTCTGATGCATCTGTAGTTAGGGTTTGGGTGGCAGGGGGTAGTGTGAATGGTAGTCCCTTGTTTTGGTGGCAGGCCTCTGCCCACCAGAGGAACTTCAGGTGTAGGCAAGGTATGATAGGAATCATTGTTTCCAGGTTGTGAGAATGTTGACTCCATAGACTTTTTAGATAGCACTGCAGTTTCCTCATATGCAGTCTTGCATATGGAATTAGAAGAATGCAGGAGGCCATGAACTCCAAGGCTTGCAGTATTTGTCTTGCAGACAGCAGGGTTTTTGTGGCCACTTGTTTAAAATAGGTTACCAAATGAATTTGCTTTTCTGGCATGAGAAAAGCCATCTGGGCAGTTGTATTCAAGCTTGCTCCCAGGAATGTAACTTGTTGACAGGGTACCAGTTGTGACTTCTTTTCATTTATGGTGTACCTCAGACAAGTTATAACCCTTTTTACAAACGCCAGATGATTCAAAAGTATGCCCTGGCTTTCTGCCTGAATTAGACAATCGTCCAGGTATGGGTATATTTGAATACTCTGCCTACAAAATGCAATAACTGGAGCCAGGCACTTTGTGAATACCCTGGGCGCAGTAGACAAGCCAAAGGGCAGTGCAGAGAAATGATAATGCGTGTAGCCTGCTTTGAAGCTTAAGTATCTTCTGCAAGATTCCCTGACTGGGATGTGCAGGTATGCTTCTTTTAAATCTAGTGTTGCCAACCAGGCGTCTTTGCCTAGTATAGGAAGTAATTGGTGAAGAGTCAGCATCTTGAATTTTGGAAGCTCTAGAAAGGTGTTTAGAGTAGACAGGACCAGGATTGGACGCCATGATTTGTCTTTACTGCGTACCAGAAAAAGTCTGGAGTAGAAACCTTGTCCCTTTTCCTCTTCTGGTACCAGATGAATAGCCCCAATGCTTAAGAGGGAAAGTCCTTGTTTTTGAGCCTCTGCTCACTGATTTGGGGGCAGGTCTGGCCACCCATTTGGTGTTGGTAATGTATGGAAATGAAATCTGTATCCATGGGACACTATTATTTAAAACCCATTTGTCCTGGGTTATGCATGAAGAGTAATCTTTTCTCCCAAAGGGGCGGTCAAAAGATAAGTGCTTGGGAATTTTAAAAGGAAGTCACTGAGACTGTTTACCATAGGGGGTGTCTTGCTATTTCCAGATTCCGAAGTGGAGGCCCCCCACTGCTTAGTTCTGGGAGTCCCCTGGGACTGAAACCTGGGGTTTTGCTGTGTCTGGGTTTGGCTTGAGAGGACCTGGAAGGGAGTAGAAAGGACAAATTCTTAGTAGGTCAGTGCCTACTAAATCTCGGAGGTTGCACTTGTAAAATATCTTTAACAGTTTGCATAGATTTACCTTTATCTTCCATCTGTTTAAGAACTTATTCAGCCTTGTTGCCAAACAGGTGGTCCTGATTTAAAGGAGCATCCAACAATTTAGCTTTAACATGATCAGGCAAAGATTGCTCTTTAAACCAGCATGCCTTCTAAGCACAGACTCAGTAACAGCAGCCCTGTAAGAGGCCTCTAAAGAATCAAAACCACATTTCAAAGTATGTTTTCCAACTTGTTAAGCAGAATGCATTAAGTCCTGTAAATCTTTATTTTCCACATAGTCAAGAATCAACATCATTTTCTGTTTAAGCAGTCCAATAATATCTTGCTGATATTTTAACATATGAAATTGGCAGTTTAAAGCTCTGATTGCCAAGGTTGCAGAAGTATAAACCTTTTTACCCCATCTATCCAGCGCCCTGGAGTCTCTATCAGAAGGGGTAGGATTTTTAGCAGTAGAAGCCTTAATGCCCTTGGGCCCCTGAGAAATAGTCTTTGGATCTGCAACAGGATTTTTGAAAAGGAACTTGTGAAACTTAGGAACCCTGAAGCATCTGTCAAGGTTTACTAGGAGCAGGAGGCAGGGAATCAGGGGCCAAATTGGATTCCGAGAACACAATCAACAATGTCTAGTACAGGAGGTACAGCCAAAGGCCTATGCTGAGGTAGAAGGAAATCCCTAAGCCTCTTTTTTGAATAAGAAAATTCCTGGCTTTCCCAGTGGAAATGCTCCCTTAAAGTATGCAAAGTTTCCCCAAAAGAAAAATCCTCAGGAGGAGAAGCAGAGGGAATAGAATCCTCTGCATCAGAATCCTCATAAGTAGGTATGGACAAATCCAGGTCATCAGAAGAGTCAGAAGAAACAGAATCCTGATCAGAAGATTCATAATCAAGCTCAGCCCTAGGCCTCTTTTGGGGGGGGGGGGGGGGGGGGGGGTTGACTATCCCTGATTAAAATGATAAGATCTTCAGCCATTTTTATCATTTGTTTTTTAGGCATAGGGGCCTGAGCATGTGGCCTGAGCGACGGTTTTTTTAGACATGGATCGAGATTTAGGCCTTAGTAATGAAGGAGGTGTCGATTTAATATGCAAGTCTGTAGGCTTGAATACACCCTCAGAAGCCAGTGCCTGCACAGCGGCTCCGGACCCATCCAAGGTAGAGACATCCGCGGGTTACATAGTTGAAGTATCTCGCGGCATTACGGACTCCGAATGGGTCTCAGTAGAGGCCTGCAAATCAGAAGTAGCAGGTATCAGGGGCTGCGAAAGCACCTCACTGAGTACCGGCGAACTGGCGACTGGCTTTGGAAAGCATCGTCGGCAGTTTTGGACCTCAGTGGCCTGTCTCTGTCTTTATCTTTGCATTTTTTCGGAATCACGGTAATCGGATGGCTAACCGACAACATGTCTGGATAATTAAACAGAGAACCAAAATATTTATAGGCAAATATATACAGATGACGGATAGTGCGCTGATTAAATAAAGCACAAAACCGACAGCGAGGTATGTCGTGGTCAGGGCCCAGGCAAGGAATACAGTACAAATGAAAATCTATATGAGGTATTTGCTTTCCACAAGTAATGCAATTATTAACTTTTAATGACATCGGTAAGGAGCAAGAAAAAGTTTCCCCAACGAGGTTCTTAGCTTTAAGTTGAAGACTTCGGTTCTTAAACTCGAAAACGAAAATTTCAGGAGTCTGCCGACCAGCACTTGGGAACTGCTTCTGCTATGGGTACCACACAGCAAGAAAGACTGATGCAATGACGTCGGCTGCATGTTTTATACCCCTGACATCATGGAAGAAGGGACAGGAAACGACGCAGGACCCAAGACTTTGTTAATCAGGCCGAATGAGGGCAACCTGAAAGCAGATTACCCAAATGTAATGACTGCAACAGTGAAACACGAAGAACATCCACATTCTTGGTACAATTCAAGTGAAGAACTCCCTTAAACTCTGAGGCATAAACCACAGTTGTTAAGTAAAGATGCCAAAAGATCTCATAAGACCGACTGCTGAGCATTGACAAGTTTTTACAGAAATCACATTCTGAATAGCAAGCCTTAAATAAGAAATGGCATCTAACAAAGTGGGGATTACAGGGGAATAATCAGCATCATTAAGCCAATCCTCTCTCCACGTCATCCTTGATTTCCATCACAAATTTAATAAACCATATCAAATTTTTACTCTTGTAGCAAAAAAATTGAACAAGCAATCCAACAAACAACTATGTACAAATATGCCATTCTTCCGTGAAGGAAGTATTTGTACTCTACTAAGGCTATCTTAACAGTAAATTGACAGCATGACCAGCTAGCTTGGGAGGTTAGAATAACGAATAATTTTGCACATCTGATAACACTCAAAATAAAAAAAAAAAAAAAAAGGCAGAGCACACTCGGCACCCTTCCCTAACCACAAACATCATCTTCCTTATAGTTTGGTTTTATTTTTTGAAAACCAAAACCAGAAATGTAGATGCTTCTACAATCATCATGCTTTTTCAATGCTAGTGACAGAGACACTCCTGAAACTATGCCTTTTTCAGGAAAAAAAGATGCCAAATTCTGAAAGAGTACAAGAAATACCCTACTAAACACTCATCAAAAAGGGTCCCTGACATTAAATTAATAAGTATCCTAAAAAAATTAAAGATGTTCTCTTTTCAGAGTAACAAGGAATGGGCATCGTTGAATGCTTTCCCAATATGGTAACATGAATGAAGTGGAATACAGAGAAACTGTTCACTGATTTTGCACTGACCTCAGCCATTAGTTAAGGTGGCTTTAAGAGAAACTGAACCTTGCAAAACTTTTGCCTAGGCAGTTCTTGTACCTTCCAATGCAAAGCTGCGAGACACTTAATATAAATTCTAAACGGCCACAAAAAATGAGTTCACGTTCTCAAACACAGCATTATTCAGCAATTATATTCTGATGGATGTAGTTTCTGCAATTATACTAGTTTACAAGAAAAACATGGTTAAGCAGATTATTGTAAGGAAACCATCAAAAGTCTGCCTCATTTTTAATATCTGTTCTAAGTGTTTAAATGGATCTTAGAATACAAATGAAATTAGCACCCCTACAAACTGGGCCACCACAATTTAAAAATGTAAGTAAACCACAGATTCAACAAATCTTCTGAGGACTGCTTAGCAATGAAATGTCAACTGACTTGTGCCACATAGGGCAAAATATGAAATGTCAAAGTATCTTAAAGCTATCTTGAAAGAGCAACCAAACTAAAAAAATGCATAAATGAAAGCTATGTACTTCTATAATGACAGAGGTATAGGAGTGGGCCCATCCTTCATAACCTCTACCACTAAAGCTACAGACACAAGGACCTCTCAAGCACTCCACATTTTCCCTGGCTGCTATACACCACCCCCTTATCCCAAAAAGCACACCGCCAGTGATTCTTCAACAGACCTGTGGCAATCATGCTAAAGGTTGTAAACCAAGAAACACACCATTTGATCCAGTCCAGGGGAAAGAGGGTTGGACTGATACACAGGGGCATATCCTCATCTACAGATCTACAGCTACAGTATTGTACAGAACTTTCATATGACAGAAGTGGGTCAATCCTCAACAATGTCTAGGACAGAGTCCCAAACTTTTCCTGATGAGGAAGCCCTAAACTAATATGACTTATAAGGATGAGATCATAGTTGCCACAAAGAATGAAAGAAGAAAATTAAACAAGCTGCAATAAAGTATTACAGTAGCATGGACTAAATTAAGATATCGCAATTTAGATGTTCTAAACTTTCTCAACATTGCAACAAATGTGAAACACTTCCACCTACCTTTTGTTTATACTGAAGCTTTCTGTTTTAAGCATGAAATTTACAGAACTAATTTTAAGAAAAAAATACTCTGAAAATACCTTGCAGAACTATATGTACAAGTTGAATATGTGTTCGCAAAATGCAAAGTTAAAAAAAACATTTAGAAAGAGATTTCAAAATAAATTTCTATTAAAATCAAAGAGAAAAATAAGAGAATGACTGAAATACTCAAGTCAGTATTCACCATTACAGAAAATCAGATTTTATTTTATTTTGAACATGGTATGCTCCCCTGCTTCACTCAGACAGGTGCCCCAGTGCCCCACATACATTGCTAAGACTTAACTCAAATTGTGACGAGGGTTGATGTGGAACCAAAAGGTGTTTGGAGGGGGGGCTGCTATCTGAATCTGCCAGGGTTAGGGGTTCGCTTTAAGGCCTAACCCATTTTCCACATCTTCCTCCAGTTGCATAGTTATCTCTTGAAGGGCAAGTGTGCAATGGAAATGCGTGATGTCTTGCCCCTCTCCATGGAAGATCAGCCATGTTCCCCCCTGCTCCCTCCTTTACACAGTCTGCAGCCAGGGATGTTATGAAGAATGTCCATGCAACCTCTATCCATTCCTCCCTGCCACTTCTTAAGTCACTGAGCCACTAACGGAACCTGGGTTTTCTGGGCTGTAGTGAGGGCTTTATCCCTTTATGCCACCAGAAGGGCAAAGAATCAGATTTCGACTGCAATGTAATTACTTCTTTAAATAAAGTTTGCAAAGCAAGAAATACAAAAAGGAAAACTGATGTTATATGTCTTAAATAGTTTGTTAATCAGTTTGTAACACTTGCTTAAACAAAGTTTTATCTATCAGTTTTAGTTAAACTAAGGGAAAAAAACATTATTAAAGTATTTGTGCCTGCTGTAGGTCAGCATGGTGGACTGGAAGTAAAACCTCTGCCTAAAAACTCGAGAGCTGTGTGGTTTACACGTTCTGCTCATGTCTGTTGTCTCCTCTGGGTATGGTGGTTTTCTTCCAATTTCCTAAAACAAGCTGGTTGACTGGCTATTCTGAATTGCCCACACATATATGTTGTACTTACCCTCCTGTACTCCAAATTGTGACTGAAAGCTGTCTGAGAAGGACCTTTTCACTTATTATGTATATTAGAAAAACTGCTGCCCTCTTCAACTCCAGAAATGGCCAAGTTTTGCAGCCAATGGAAACTTCTGCAAATGTTTCTATCTGTAGAAGTAATTTCACAACTACATAGGCAAAAGTAATACCCTTTTGTTTCTAATCTACCATTGATTGCATGGCATGTTGGATAAGCGATTAATACTTCACAGCTACAGGACCAAGGCTTCAAAATCCTGACATGGGTGCTATGTCTGCAAGCATTTTATTCTGGGTACTCCAGTTTCTTCCCAGCTCCCAAAAACATCCCAGGTGAGCTGGCTACTCTAAACTGTTAATACCAGTAAGGCACTGATACTTCTTGTAGCTTGGGTATTGGCTGAAAAAAGTAAAACATGGACCAAGTTCACTTACTGAGTAATAACTTAAATAATTAAGGGGCTGCGACAAATAGAACAGCTTTTTTCATCCTTAGTGGAAGCAAAATACTTTCTACATATCAAATTTGGTCTCACTCGGGTTTACCCACTTCAAGTTCGGAAAGAAACACCAGATAATTGGTTAAAATTAATTTACAAATTATAGTTACTTTATACAGTTACACTGTTTTAATCTTCCACAATTCCTTTGTGCAATAAAAAGGGCTACCTACATGTTGCTTGGTCCTCTGTCAGCCCAAAGGAGGAGATAACATTCTTGTTGATTTCATCTGGGTTTTTTAATGGATCAAATGCAGACATACTTGCTGAATAAACCTGGGTTGACTGTTTAACTGATGAGTCAGGAGCAGCAGTTTTATCTTCTTTTCCATCAACAGCATCTAAAGTACCAGAAACAAGCAATCAAAAGAGAAAAATGGGGAAACCAATCAGTGACCCACAGCTCGATGTGGGATGATGCTAAAAGAAATGAGTTTCTGGTAGACTGAAAGACACAACCAATGGCTTTCTGTTGCCAGTGAATTGTATATACTAAAGCATAGTCATATGTCTGAAGTCAATCTGCTTATGCAGATCAGCAAAATCATCACGTGTTACAAAATAAAAATACTACTCACCTTGTACTAACATTCATTCTGATGAGCACATAATTGAAAGTAGAACATTTCCCACAAAGATTTAACCTTTCTGACTGGTGTGCAGTAATTCCCTAAAACCCACAGAAACGTCTGAGTGACGCGATTCCTAAAGAGATGGGTATTCCAATGTCATGCCATTTATTTAAAATTCCCAGCTACAACTAGAATTAAAATGCATTCATAAAGCCCACTCAGAAAAGGAAGGCAAAGCAGGAAAGCTTTTACCCCTGTAAATGCTTCTCTTTCCTCCCATACCAGTTGTAAATGTACTATACAAGGACAAAAAGAAAAGATCAATAAAGCTCTTCTACTCTTGCAAACTAGTATGATGAAATACGAACATTTTTTCCAGACTGTATAGCGCAAGGGCTGACAGATAAGTAAAGTTTCATTGCGACACCAGTATTTTTTTTAAGCAACTGTGCAAACTCCACACAATATCCACAGGTATGACACCCCCCCCTCCCCACACACACAAGGAAATTGCCACCTGATGTCTTGCGTTATCAGATACTCAATGGAAGCACTAGACCCAGTACAGGACAAAGCAAAGTCTCCTCTGCCACCATTAAATGAGAGAGAAACCTACTTTATGACTATTTGACAAAAACAGTCTGAGTCACTTGCACATGAAGACCAGCTGGTCTTTCTGCAGAACTCCTCCTGGGAGTGGACTCAACAATTCCAAGACAATTATTGGTGATCATGTCAACAGTACACCAATCTATTGTGATGGCCTTCCAGGCTTAGCACACTGAGAAAAAACATATCCTGTATTCAGGATTGTGGGTGCTGCACTAAATTATCATTCTATGATGCAAAGTTGGTGGAAACAGGGAATGCAATATTGAAAAGGCAATGCAGCCACCTACATTCTATTTGGGTACCTCTTTGTTACTTGGCAGACCTAGAAATGAAGCAATACGCTAGATACCACCACAGAGATTTCCATGGTAAGCAAAATAATCTTCCTTCCAGTGACATCCAGTGAGACCTGCCAAATAGGACTTCTCTTAGGAAAAGGGCATCCAAAGCAGCCAAATGTTTTTAAAAGAGACATAGAGACAGCCTGATCCATGCTATCCAGCAAAGACAATTAATGGATTGTTTTCTTTATGATGCAGTACATGAAGAAAGTTCTAGAAATTAGTTAAACATAGCTTATTTTAAGAATGACAGTTTTACTTATGACTTAGTGCAGGGACAAATTACACAGGATTATTTTCATTATTTGAAAGTAGAAAATACCCGAATCCTACTCTAATGATACCCAAAAAGTGCCAAACAAAGGGGAATGTTTCTCAGGAAAGGCTACCAAAAATTTTTCCTAAAAAATATACTGGAACAAGTTTATGAAAAAAGGACAGGTGGGGTATATTTGCCATTACTGGCAAAGTGTTACGACATAGAAACTATAAAAATGAGTAAGGAGGTTGACTAAGGATTTTAGAAGAGCTATGGTGCTTACATACTATGGAGACATTGATGGGATTAGAGATATCAGCCACAGAAATGTTCATCTTTTCAAAGTGTGTGACACCTCCAAGTTTTAGGGGGGAGACCACTGGCGATTTACTTACAAAAAAAAAAAAAAAAAATGTGGTTCCATAAAAGAAGAAAACATTTACTTAACTGCATATGGAGCAAGTTCTCAACACTACAACTGTAGTTCTAGAGGCGTGATATATGCAGCTCAGTGTACCAACTGCTACTGCTTTTATATTGATAAAACAAAAAGAACATTGAGAGATCAAGTTTACAAGCATTTATATGATGTTCAGAAAAAAACATGGCCATAATGCCCTCAATAGGCACACTGAGGAAAAACTGAAACACAAATTTTTATTCTACGTATTGGAAAAGGTAGAAAGTGATCCAAGGGGAGAGTCATGGAAAACTTGTCACGAGGTTGAAGAATTACAGTGGCAAATAAGAACAAATGCTAGGGATATACTGCTTTAAGGTTTTTAAATTAAACAACTTTAGCAACATTTGAAAGGATGTTCGGGTTGATTGATGTTGCATTGTCACATGTTTAATGTCAAATAGTTTTTAAACAATGTTTTACTGGTATAGTCATTCTAAAGAAGTCCTAACATACAAGGGACAAAATCGGTTGAGTAACAGAGTCATGGTGTGCTGTGGATGCAGGTAGTACTTTTCGTTCAGGTCACAGTTGAGTCTTTTACCTTTGAGGTAATTTGTGGTCACTGCCCCTGTCTAGCTGAAATAAAAGAGGGAACCAATGCTGTCTTGGCTAAACAGGGGTCACCAGTAGAATTTTTGGTCTGTCTTTCTGAATCTTCAGTAAGACTTCCTGACTTAGAGATATTGGGGGAAGGCATACAGATACGTCTTTCCCCCCAAAAAAGAAGTCCTCCACTTTCCATGCTTGTGGATGGGGTAGCCTTGTGCAGAAGTGGGGCAGCTGTCTGTTCTGGGAGGAGGCAAACAGATATGCTTTTGGAGCGCCCCAGTTGTGTACAATGTCCAGAAACACCTCCCTGTGTAACATTCATTCGTGAGAAAGTGTCATGGTTCTGCTTAGAGCGTCTGCCAATACATTTTCTGAGGTTGGGATATGAACACCCAGTAGAGAACTGGCAAGATTCCAAATGTGAATTGCTAGAGAGCGCAGAGGGTAGGATTTTGTCCCCCCTCCTTGTTGACATACCATAGCACAGTCGTGTTTGTTTGTGATGAGACTGTGTGCCTGGTAGCAGAAGCTGCTGAAAGGTCTGCAGAGCCAGAAGTAAGGTTTTCATTTCTTTTATGTTGATGCGATCCTGTAGTCTGTTCGAGGAACATGTGCCCTGTGCTGGCTGGAGGGGCGATGCAGCACTCAACCCAGGTCTGAGGTGTCCGTGTAGAGATGCTGTACTGAGGTTGGAATTTGCAAGGGGACTCCCTGATTGAGGTGAATTTGTGAGATCCACCAGCTGAGTTCCATTTTCAGACATGGCAGAAGAGGAAAGGTTGCCTCTAGGGACTGAAGGTGTTGGCACTGGAGATTTTTCAGACACCACTGAAATTTCCTCATGTAAACTTTGGCCAGTGGAAGCATAGGGATCAGGGAAGCCATATGCCGTAGGAGCTTCAGGAACTGTATGGCTGTCAAGGATAAGAGGGGAAACAGGGATAGGGGGTACTGAAGCAAGCTGTCTACTTTTTGTTGGGGAATGAAGGCAGTCATTACAACTGTCTGTATCCTGCAACCCAGAAAGGTTATGCCCTGGGTGGGAGTGAGCTGAGATTTTAGCAAATTTAGAGTGAATTTGCATGTTTCCAGGATGCTGGAGATCAGATGCAGATGTAGTGTTAAGGAGTGAGGGTCCCTGTGAAGAATGAGGAGATAGTCTAGATATGGATAAATCTGAACTCCCACCAGCCTGCAGTGAGCCATCAGTGGGGCTAAACATTTTGTAAAAACCCTGGGTGCACAGTACAGAGACAAAAGGCAAGGCAGAAAATTAAAAATGAAAGGAGCCTATTGAAAAACGTAGGAATTTTCTGCATGAAGGGTGAATGGGAATACGCAGATAAAAATCTTCCAGATCCCCTGAAACCATGTAAGCCTGAGGTGGGATAAGAGGCAGTAATGCCTGTAGAGAAAGCATCTTGAATATGGGTACCTCGAGGAACAGATTGAGGTAGGACTGGTCTAAGATTGGTCTCCAAGGACCGTCCTTTCTTGGAACCAGAAACATTCTGGAATAGAAACCCTTGCTTATGTGCTCTGGAGGAACTGGCTGGGTAGTGCCTTGAATTAAAAGTTGTCTTAAGATGGGGTTGAAGAGTGGAATTTGAGTTTTTGGTGGTTGTGGAAAACCTTGGAAAGGTGGAAAAGCCCACCAAGCCAAGAAATATCCATTTTGGATGATGGATAACATCCACTGGTCGGTGATGAACTTATGCCAGGAGGGGAAGTATAGAGTAGGGTGCAGAGACAGAGGGGTGTGACAAGTCAGCTGGTCTGAGTCACAAAGAGGGAGCTCTGTCTTGCCCAGGTTGCCTACGAAAGGAAGGATTGGAGGCTGCAGATGTCCTAAGAGTAGTAGCTTGTCTAGAGTGTCTCCTTCCCCTAGACTGAGTAGCAGGAGGAGTAGACCACCTACTAACAAAAGAAGCCTTTTGAGGTTAGTTTCTATGGTATCTAGGAATAGGTGAAAAGTACAGTTGTGTACACTTACCATAAATGTAGATGTTCGAGTGTATTCACTGTTGCAGTCATTACATTTGGGGGTAATCTGCTGGCAGGTTGCCCTCAGTCAGCCTGAATTCCAAATTCTTGGGTACTATGTCAGTTGCTGTTTTCTCTTCATGACTTCAGGTCGTCAGGGGTATAAAACATACAGCCGACGCCATTTTCTTTAGTTTTTCTTGCCCCCAAAAAGGTAGCAATGTTCTAAATATTTATATTTATATATATACATGCATCAATATAAACTTTACCTTCATCTACAAGCAAATACACCCCATAGGTTGTAGAAGAGAGAGAAGGAAAGATAAACTGTAGAATGACAGGGGGGTGGCGGGAGGGTAACCTGGACTGCAACAGTGAAGACACTTGAACATCTACATTTATGGTAAGGGTACACAACTGTACTATGTTCTTCATGTTTCACTGTTGCAGTCATTACATTTGGGTAGAATCTCAAAGCTACGGTTGGGAGGCTGGAGCTAAACAGCATTAGGAGAGGCTATAAGGTCCTGCAGCACTGCAGTGGCAAAGCCTGCTCTGGGCTTAGAGTAGAGAGGCAAATGGAAACTCCAAGTAGCAGCCTCTAGAATGTCCTTGGTTGGCACTCCTCAGAGAAAGGCTGCTGAAGTAGCTGCAGCCCTGGTGGAGTGAGACCTAATGCCCTTGGGCACAGGTTTTCCATGGTGTAAGTAGCAGAAACAGATGGAATGGCTTATCCACTTTGAAACTGTCTGCTTTGAAATAGCCTTTCCTTCTGATCCTGCAGCATATGACTAGTAATTGCTCGTTTTTTCTTAGAGCTTTAGTCCTGCTCAAGTAGAATCTTAGCTGTCGGTGTACATCCAAGGAATGCAGAATTCTCTCCCCTTTGCTCTGCGGATTTGGATAAAAAGTTGGCAGATGGATTGTTTGGTTAAGAGCCACACTGGAAATGATCTTAGGCATAAAAGTAGGATTTGTCCTCAAGAGACACCCTGTCTGGGGTAAAATATGATAAAAGGCTCTATAGCCATGAGGGCATGTAGTTCAAACTCTTCTTGCTGAAGTAATTGCTAGTAGCAGAGCTGTCTTCCATGATAAGAACTTTATATCAGCTGTAGCAGCTGGTTCAAATGGAGGAAGGGTGAGCTTTTCCAACACATAATTGAGGTCCCATGCAGGTAACGGTGATCTTCTAGGAGACCTTACATTTTTGGCTCCTCTAAGATACTGCTTTAGTAAAGGATGAGAAAAGATTGGTGGCTCTGTATTGTAATGAGCCAAAGACTTTGACTGATGAGAAAGATAGGCCTTTGTCAAGCATCTCAGTTAAGTATTATAATATCTGAGGAATATGCAGTTCTGCTGTATCAGTTCCTTGTGCTTGATTCCAAGCACAGAATCTCTTCCATTTGTCAGCATAAGATTTTCTAGTACTAGGCCTTCTGGCTTCCAAAACGCCATCCATCACAGCTTTACTGAGAGGTGTCGTCTGTATGATTACAGGATTAGCCATGTGCCAGCTTCAGAGTCTGTAGTGGATTGTGCAGGATATGATTGTTTTGCTGGGACAGTCGTCGTGGTCTTTGAGGCAAGGTCCAAGCTGGGTATAGAGACAAGTTCCTTAGGATTGGATACCAGTATTGGCGGGGCCAGTCCAGGGCAATTAATATCATCTTTGGCTTCTCTTGTCTGACTTTTAGGAGGCCCTTGGGTAGAAGAAGCAGAGGAGGAAAGGCGTAAACTGACAGGTTATTCCAACTGAAGGATAGGGCGTCCACTTTCCATGCTTGTCTGTGATAAGTCCTTGTGCAGAATCTTTTCAGTTGATAATTTTGAGGACAGGCAAATAGGTCTATGTCTGGGTTCCCCCATTTCTCTGCTACCATACTGAAGACTTGTGGATTTAGTTTCCACTCATGAGGATCCATAAGGTTTCTGCTTAAATCGTATGCCAGAGTGTTTTGTTTTCCTGGCAGGAATTGAGCTTGAAGATTTATTTGGTAGGTCAAAGCTGTGTCCCACAGTGCCATGGCTAATCTGCAAAGGGGTTATGAGTGTGTGCCCCCTTGCTTATGTACCAAGACTGTGGTGTTGTTCATCTTTATCAGTAGTTGTCCTGGATTAAGTAAGTCCTTGAAGACTGTTAGGGCATTTTGAACAGCTAGCATCTCTTTCTGGTTGATATGTAGATGCATTTGATTTGGTGCCCATATGCCCTGAATGCATCTTCCTGCCATGTGGGTCCCCCAGGCATAATCTGATGCATCTGTTAAGGTTTGGCTGGCAGGGGGTAGAGTGAAGGGCCGTCCCATGTTCTGGTGACAGGGCTTTGCCCACCACAGAAACTCCTGTTGCAGGCAGGGGATGAGAGGAATCATTGCTTCCAGACTGTGAATGTTTACTCCATAAACTTTTTAGATACCACTTGAGGTTTCCTCATATGCAGTCTTGCATATGGAATTAGTAGGATGCAGGATGCCATGAACCCCAGAGCCTGCAGAATTTGTCTTGCAGAAGACTGGGTTTTTGTTGCCATCAGTTTGAAGTAAGTAGTCAGTTGTCTGTTTGGCTGGCATGAGGTAAAGCCATCTGAGCAGTTGTATTCAAGCTTGTACCCAGAAATGTTATATTTTGAGAGGGTACCAGTTGTGATTTCTTTTCGTTTATTGTGTACCCTAGGCATGTTAAAAGCCTTTTCATAAACGCCAGGTGTCGTAGAAGAGTGTCCTTGTTCTCTGGTTGAATGAGACAGTCGTCCAAGTAAGGATATATTTGAATACTTCTTTGTCTGCAAAATGCAATTACTGGTGCCAGGCACTTTGTAAAGACCCTGGGTGCAGTAGATAAGCCAAAGGGCAGTGCAGAGAACTGGTAATGCATTAATCCAGCCTTGAATCTGAGGTATCTTCTGCACGACTGCCTTATTGGGACATGCAGGTATGCCTCTTTTAGGTCTAAAGTCACCAGCCAAGCATTCTTGCCTAGCATGGGCAGAAGCTGTTGCAAGGTGAGCATTTTGAATTTTGGAATGTCCAGGTATGTGCTCAAAATCGATAAATCCAGTATTGGCCACCAGGCCTTGTCCAACAGTCTTGAGTAAAAACCTTGTCCTTTTTCCTGTTCTGGTACTGTCTGAATGGCCGCCATATCCATGAGGGACGTAACTTGTTTCTGTGCCTCTGTCCATTGTTTTTTTTGGCAGATCTGGCCAACCATTTGTCATTGGCAGAGTGTGGAAATGGAATCTGTATCCCTGTGAGTACGATGTTTAGTACCCACTTGTCCTGGGTTATTAACTGTCAACTTTGAGCAAAAAGTGCTAATTTTCCCCCTATGGGTGCTGCCAAAAGATAAGTGCTTGGTGTAGGCAGAGGGAAGTCATTGGGATTGCTTTCTGTAGGTTTGCGCTTTATCTCCTCCTGATTTGGAGGTGGATGCGCCCCATTGCTTTGACCTGTATGAGTCTTGAGCCTGGTACCTGGAACCCTTAGGGCATCTGGATTTGCCCCTTTGAGCTCTGTCTGACACAGGAAAGGACCAATTTTTTGTAGGCCAGTGTCTATTGAATCTAGGTGGCTGCACTTGTAAGAAACCTTTAACAGTTTGCATAGACTTAGCTTTGTCTTCCATTTTCTTTAAAACCTCTTCTGCCTTAATACCAAACAGAGAATCATGCTGTAAAGGTGCATCTAGCAATTTAGCTTTAACATGATCAGGCAAATTTTGTTCCTTTAACCAGACATGCCTTCTAATCACAGAGCCAGTAACTGCGGCCCTGCAGGAGGCCTATAAAGAATCAAAAACACATTGCAAAGTATGCTTTCCAACCTGTTCAGCTGCATGCAATAATTCCTGCAATTCCTTATTTACTGCACATTCTGAAATCAACATCACTTTATGTTTCAGCAATCCTATAACATGTTGTTGGTACTTGAGCATATGAAATTGACAGTTTAAGGTCCGGATTGCCAAGGTTGCAGATGTATAAACCTTTTTCCCCATCTGTCCAGTGCCCTTGAATCTCTGTCGGAAGGGGCAGGGTTTTTTTGCTGTTGAGGCCTTAACTCCCTTTGGACCCTGTGAAATAGTTTCAGGATCAGCAGCAGGGTTTCTAAATAAAAATTTATGAGAGTCTGGGACCCTGTAATACCGGTTAGGATTACTGGGTGCCGGAGGTAAGGAGTCAGGGGTCAGGCTTGACTCCGAAAACACATCATCCACAATGTTTAAAACAGGGGGAATGGCTAAAGGCTTGTGCTGAGGAAGGAGAAGGAAATCCCTGAGCCTCTTTTTTGATTCTGAGAAGTCTTCACTCTCCCAGTGAAAATGCTCCCTCAAAGAATGCAAGGTTTCTCCAAATCCTCTGGAGGAGATGCAGATGGAATAGACTCCTCAGCATCAGAATCCTCACAGGGAAGTAAAGATAATTCCTGATCAGAAGAGGAATCATAAGAAATAGAAACCTGATCTTTAGATTCATAGTCAGTGTCTTGCCTAGGCCTCTTATCTGGAGGGGGATGGGTACCCCTAAATCAAGGTAATAAGGTCTTCAGCCATTTTGATAATCTGTTTTTAGGAATAAAGACCTATGCACATGGCTCAGGCGTTGTTTTTTTTTAGTTTTAGAAGGTGTTTTTGCCTTAGATTTTGCAGTTTTCAGTTTGATATAAAAATGTTGAGGTCTGAATACAGCCTCAGAAGCCGGTGCATATTCAGCGGCTCCGGACCCATCAGAGGGAGATACATCCATCGGCCCAATACCTTGAATATCTTGCAGCATACCGGACTCAATGGTAGCGGGTATCAGGGGCAGCGAAAGCGCCTCACTGAGTACCGGCGACTGGCTTAGGAGAAGCTTCGTCGTCGGTTTTGGCTCTCGACTGCCTTTCTCTGTCCTTTTCTTTGCGTTTCTTATGTACTCCGGTAGTCGGATTGCTATCCGAAGACATTTCTGGGTAGTTAAATCTCTTTCCAAAATACCTGGATGCAAAAATATACCGACGCTTAATAGTGCGTTGGTTAAATCTAGCACAAAACTGACAGCCAGGCATGTTGTGATCAGGGCCTTGGCAAGGAATGCAGTATAAATGGAAATCCTTATGAGGTATTTGCTTCCCACAAGTAATACAATTATTAACTTTTTATGACTTCGGTAAAAACAAGAAAAAAGTTTCCCCAATGGGGTACTTAGCTTTAGTGAAGACTTCGGTTCTGAAACTCAACTTGAACATTTCAGTAGTCAGCCGACCGGCACTTGCAAAATGCTTCTGCTTCGGGCACCGGGTGGCAAGAAAGACTAAAGAAAATGGCGTCGGCTGCATGTTTTATACCCCTGGTGACCTGACATCATGGAAGAGACAGCAACTGACGCAGGACCCAAGACTTTGGAATTCAGGCCGACTGAGGGCAGCTTGCCAGCAGATTACCCCCAAATGTAATGACTGTAACAGTGAAACACGAAGAACATCAAGATGTTTCAAATTCTGGAGCTCCTTACCTTTCTCCTGTAAGGATTTAAAAAGCTCAGCAGAAGCAGGCCCGAAGAGACACCAAAGAGGAGGCCTTGGCTAGAGTGTCTAGTACAAATCGTGCCATGCAAATCTGATAATTTAACGTCCTTATGGAGAGAGTAGAAGATGTATAAATCTTTTTATCCGGTCTGTCCATAAATCTACTCTCTCTGTCTGTAGGGAACAGAGAAGTACAAGGTAGCTGCCTGGATGATTTGTCTGCAAAGACTGCTACAACAGCAGAGTCTGCTGGAGGGTTTCCTGAAGAGAAACTGAGATTGAGGGGGAACTTTATAAAACCTATTAGGTCTCTTGGAAGCTGGAGGTTGTGACTCAGGAGGCTGCCTGGAAGGCACCCAGAAAGGCTGGCTGCACAGGAGGGACAGCAGAGGGGGAAGGCTGGTCCATCTGCAACAGTTCAAAATACCTTCTTTTAGTGTCAGAAATTTCTGAAACATCCCATTGGAAACGTCTCATTAAATTGATAGTGTCCCCAAAAAAGAATTCTTCACCAGTGGAATCAGATGCCAAAGAATCCCCCTCTTGGGTAATAAACTCCTTAAGAGATTCAATTTGAGATGAATAAGAAAGGGATTCATCAGATGAGGAGGTGTCCTCTTCAGATTCAACCAAACAGGGGCCAGAGGCAGGAGGCTGAGGTAGTTGAGAAGCCGGAAAAGCCTTAAACAAGTTTTGGGAGAAAACTTCCCAGTCAGTAGAAAGTGGAGCAGCAGAGTGCTTAGGCTTCTGTTTTCTCTTAAGAGGGCCTGGAGATTTAGCAGGCTGTATGGCCAATATCAGAGTGGTAGGAAGGTGAGAGAAAGGCCTATCAGAATCAGGGGAGCTGTGGTTCATAGGTTAGTACTAAACTAACTGCCCTTGCGAGCCATTTTAAGCCTAGCCAATTATCCCTTGTGAGACTCAAACCCTGCACCTTGTGTCTATAAGGCAAACACCTTAACCTTTAGGCCACCCTCCCAACTCATGGTTCCCTCTTGCCATCAGGCCCTGATGGCTCACAAACCTCACCAGACGTACTGAGGATTTCCGCCGGACTGGCGTCCAAAAAGGTTTCTGGCTCTGAAGGTAAATCTGAGATAGAGGAGTCTCCACGCTCTCACTCGCCTCAAGAGACTTGGCGGATGTCTGAGTTGCATAAAGCATTTCAGGCCTAGCTTTCTTGGCCTTCTTTTTAGGTGGCTCATCTGATGGACTTCCAGCATCCTCCATACCCAAGGCCAGCTGTCGGAGCCTCTGATTTTCTAAATATATTTTCAAAGAAGTTAGACGACTTCTAAGGGTCATAGGGACAAACAATTGGCAAATAACACAGTTCTTATAATCATGCTCTTCCCCTAAGCAAAATACACACTATTCATGAGTGTCCTTGTGTGGAATCCGTCTTCCACAAGCACACTTGCCTTTCCTAGAACTCATGAAAAGCTGGAATACAGTAAAATGCTAATAATAAGGCAAGAATAAATCAACTTATCTGTAAGCGGGCAGTCGAATGATAAACAAACGGTAAACACCTCTAGCTGGCGATCAGACGTCTGATGATCACTGCGGCAGGAAAGTTCTGACTTGGGTACATGCAAACGTCACATTTACAACAGACGATTTATGGCACTAGCATTCTACGTCGCACATACCCCCTACTGAAGACTGGTATACTGGCCGGATGTTCAGTGCTGTAGGCAGCCATAGCCCTAATGTAATGAATACTGCAACCTGAGAATAGAAGGACATCAATATATACAAAAACCCCAAGCCTTTGTTAAAGTGAGTGAACCAGGATTCTATTCTGAACTGAAACCTAGGAGTGCCATAAGCAAAGAACGCATTTTCGGTGGCTCAGCAGACAGCATATTCACCTGCCATGCTGGGATCAGATCAAAAAACTACAGGTTTGTCCCCAAATGGGTGCTTGAACTGATGTACTAATACTGACATGGGATGGGTACTGTCATTTGAATGAGAAGAAAAATTTAAGTCCCAGTTGGTCGATCGAGTTTGTGACAGTTCAGGTGAATGCAAAAAGATTACATGGCACTTGCTAAAAGCAGCAGGACTGTCTTTATTAATGATTCAGCAAGAATCTTAACAAATGAAACACTTCATCTCATTTTAAAAAAATCAAGTACACAAAAAAATATAGACTAGATGCAAAGATAACACTAGTAAAATAAAAAGTGATTAACCTGGCACAGCTTTTATCTGTAAGATGGTAGTGAAGTCAACTACTGATATGTGGAGTTAGCAAAAGAATGTTGGTGAACCCACCCCCTTCCCAAGACAGGGCTCTTCATCTGGTTTATTTTGCATGACTGAAACTCTTATCCAGTTCAAAGGACACAGTGGAAACACAATATAGGTTCTATCCTAAAAACAGGTCATTCTAGTTGTGTTAACCCAGTTATCAAAAGCAAACAAGGAAAAAGTACACAAATGGTGCAGAATCATAAAAGCCTGGATAAGATCCTGGGGAGATGGACTCTCAACAATCACAGCAAGCCTCAGAGATGATTACATTCTTACAGCATTAAGCAGGCTAATAGCAGTTTCTGATGCACTGCTGTTCTGTTATTGACAAGAGTACATTTGCATTCCTGGGAAGTTTGAAAATGTTGATATGCAAGTACTACATAAGTAAATTCAGCCATTTAATATCTGGCCATTCAAAATTTTACTGCATCTTGCTGTACAACACAGTGAATATAAAAAGAGTACACACCCCAGTTAAAATGCCAGGTTTTTGTGATATAAAAAATGAGACCACAATAAATCATTTCAAAACTTTGGCCACCTTTAATGTGACCTATAACCTGTACAATTCAATTGAAAAACAAATTTGTTAGGGAAAAAAATATAAAAAATAAAAAACATACAATACACTGGTTGCATAAGTGTGTACACCCTTATTAATACTTTGTTGAAGCACCTCTTGATTTAATTACAGCATTCAGTCTTCTTGGGTAGGAGTCTATCAGCATGGCACACCTTGACCTAGCAATATTTGCCCACTCTTCCTTGCAAAAGAGCTCCAAATCTGTCACATTGCCAGGTCATCTCTTATGCACAGCCCTTTTCAGGTCTCACCACAGATTTTCTATTGGATTTAAGTCTGGGCTCTGGCTGGGCCATTCCAAAACTTTAATTTTCTTCTGGTGAAGACCGTCTTTTGTTGATTTGGATATATGCTTAGGGTCACTGTCCTGTTGAAAAATGAAATTTCTATTCATCTTCAGCTTTCTAGCAGACATCTGAAGGTTTTGGGCCAAAAGTGACTGGTATTTGGAACTGTTCATAATTCCCTCACCCTTGACTAAAGCCCCAGCTCCAGCTGAAGAAAAGCAACCCCAAAGCATGATACTGCCACCACCATGCTTCACCGTGGGGATGGTGTTCTTTTGGTGATGCAAAGTGTTGTTGCGCCAAACATACCTTTTGGAATTGTGGCCAAAAAGATCAACCTTAGTCTCATCAGACCATAATACATTTTCCCACGCTTTTGGGAGAGTTAACATATTGTTTTGCAAATTTTAGCCGGGCCTGGATGTTTTTCTGTGTAAGAAAAGGTTTCCATCTTGCAATCCTACCCCATAGTCCAAACATATGGAGAATACAGGAGAATGTTGTCACATGTAGTACACAACCAGTATTTGCCAGAAATTCCTGCAGCTCCTTCAGTGTTGCTGTAGGTCTCTTGGCAGCCTCCCTGAGCAGTTTTCGTCTCGTCTTTTCATTAATTTTGGAGGGACGTCCAGTTCTTTGCAATGTCACTACTGTCCCATATTTTCTCCACTTTTTGAGGACTGCCTTCACTGTGTTCCCTGGTATATCCAATGCTGTGGAAATGTTTTTGTACCCTTCTCCTGACTGATGCCTTTCAACAATGAGATCCCTTAGATGCTTTGTAAGCTCTTTGCAAACCATGGCTTTTGCTGTAGCAGGCAATTGAGTAAATGTCAGGAAAATCCTACTAGGACAGCTGAACTTTATTTGGGGTTAATCAGAGTCTCTTTAACTGATGGCAGGTGTGTACCCAAGAAGACTTAATGTTGCAATTAAACCAAAAGGTGCTTCAACAAAGCATTAGTTTAAGGGTGTACACACTTATGCAACCAGCGTATTGTATATTTTTTATTTTTTACACCCCCTTCAACAGATTTTTCAACTGAATTGTACAGGTTACAGGTCACATTAAAGGTGGGAAACGTTTTGAAATGACGTATTGTGGTCTCATTTTTTTATATGACAAAAACCTAGCATTTTAACAAGGGTGTGTACACTTTCTATATCCACTGTATATACAAGACCTTTAACATTAACAACTTCATTAAATTTTTGCCACCCCACAAACTAATATGATTGCCAATACAAAACAGGCTTCTGGCAATAAAGATGCTGGAGACCAAATTCCATGGAAAAACTTGGTGGTGTTCCCATCTTTATATTTTTGGGTATAGAACTACTGCCTGCCCTAAACCTCTCTCTTAACCCAATGAACTATCTTTCCACCCACCGCTGATAGCCCATGTGTGCCAATTATCCTACTCCATACTACAAGAATTAAAGTGAGCAGTGCAGGTGTAGGTTATCTAGAGAAAAAACCTCTACTATACGTCTTACTTATTTCAAAAGTTAACCAGGACAGTGACGAGGTGATAAAGAATTCTTGCTGAAAGCTACAATGAAGACTACTTTGCCAGAAGGATAACCATCCTTCTAGAAGAGCTGTCACTAACTTCCCCACAAAAGGAGTGAATGCTGGCCAGTCTAGAGTTACAAAATGTATCCCACCAGCATATTCTTATGGCAATAACCTAATTCATTATTTGAAAACTTCAAGAAAAGAAGAAAAAAGGTGTTTGGTAGGGGTTGTGCATGCATCACGACAGTGATTGCATCTTTTAGGCACATTCAACATACATGTTTCAGGGTGCTGCATAGCAGTGACAACTAAAATTCTAGCAGAAAAAGCCTGTGGCTTCAGATGCTTGGAGGTTAAACATACTTAGACAAGGACCATATATTACATTCAGTTACATGAAACTTACTTCAACAGTGCATTAAAAATTTGAGGCAGCTGAAAGATTTTTTTGTGTCTTTTTAGCAGGATCTTTCTTAAACAGCCAAAACCAGAACTCATAGGAAAGATTTTACAAACACTACTCAACTATAAAAACAATTTCCTCTGGAAGTTAAAAGGAATTTTTTTCCAGTTTGGCTTTCAAACGTACCATTTTCAAGGATGGTTGCAGAAAGACCCGGTTCAGCAGGAGGCTCTAAACTATCCAGCAGTCGATTCACTTTGTTACGAAGCTCTATCAACTCCTGGCGCAGATACTTCACTTGGTTGGATTCTAGTGGTCTTGGCTGGCCATTAACTATATGAAATGAAAAAAAAAACTTATATTAAAATATAATCCATAGTGAGCACAATAAGAATATCTACACAGCCAATAGAATGAAAGAACAAAATAGTCAACCTCTGAAGAAACACAGGCCACCAGAAAATCAGGCTTGACAGGTTAATTTTCAACTCTTGGGGACTGTCAAGGTAAATTAACATTAATGCTAATTCACCTGGATCCTCCTGGACTACAGTTTTGTCAAGAGAAACAGAGGGTGTCAAGTCATATGGTGAGCGGACTTTTTTCAGAGCCACAAAATACAAATCAGAAAGTCTGTTTAGTTGTGGACTACAATTTGAAAAGCTGCACAGCATAAGAAATCTCAGTTTTCCTGAAAAAAAAAGTCACAGCTTGGATGCCTGTCAACGGACTAGTTTTGACTTGTGTTGGCTGCACAGCACTTGCTACAACTTATGTAAAATAGGCAGCTAATATGCTCATTACAATTACAGGGTTTAAACGAGCTCAAAAACACAGTTCTGATTTAATTTATACCAAAATATTAAGCCTAAGTGGCCTAAAATCATAGCATTGTTGAATGAGGTGGTACATCTAAACTACTGTAACCTACAATATTGCATCCATTACCAGCACAAAACCGGTCAGGCATCAAATGATAAACAGTTCTGTTTTAAGTTATAATGTACCAAAATTCTTCCAGAGACTGCTTTTATTTTCAGAAGTAACCTCTACTTCCTAGGCAGCATGTCTCCACTGTCAAGTGAGCAAAACTGCTTACAAGCTGCATTTTGCACTCATGAGTGCAACTCCCACAACATCTACATGCAGACCAACTGACCTTCAGCAAGTCAGCTGATCAAATCAAAACTCCATGGGAACTCTTGAATGACACTTGGAAAGCACAGTTCTACAAGATTGTAACATAATAGTAGATATCCTACTTCTCACTGCTGCAGTACTTACACCTGGGATATCCTGCCGAGGATAGATAAACATCTGGCCAGCATAAGCCTCTATATCTTCCAAGAGTCATATATCAGATATATGTCACACATGCAAAGCGTAAGGTACACACGTGATGTACAGGTGCCTAATCATCAGAACTGAAGTGCACAGAGCAAAGCAATAGCATGCACATTCAGGAACAGAAAAATAAAAAAAAGATGCAACAAAGATCCATTGGCCAGGAAGAGGGCAACATAAAGTAACAGAGGGCAGGAGTGAGGGACAGAACACTGCAACAGTCAAAAGCAGGACATCTACTGTTATGGTATGATCTTACGCAACTCTACTATGACTCATCTCACTGTTGCAGCATTCCTTACTCCTGGGAGAGTTCAAAAGCTGTATGGGATAAGGGAAAAAGAAAAAGCCCTCCACAAACCATTGAAGGATGGCCTTGGGCAAAACCCTCCCTGGCCTGGAAGTTACAACCAACTTACACTATTTGGCAAAAGTAAAGCAGCTTGCAAGAAGGATCTAGTATCCAGATCCTTGAAAAAACACCAGAAGAGGCCACTGCACTGCTAGAATGAGCATGAACAGAAAAGAAAGTTGCTTGCCATGAAAGAAAGATCAAAATAAAATGGTTATAGAAATCCATGAGGAAATGGTTTGCTTAGTCGCTGTCAAACTAAATTTCCAGGTAGATTTCCTTTGTGCTGTCCAGTTAAAATCTGAGTTATCTTTGCAAATCCAAGGTGTAAAGAAAGTACAGTTTTGTACCTACCATAAATGTAGATGTCCGAGAGGTATGCATCTGCAGTCCTAACATATGGGTTGTCCTGCCTCAGGCAGCCCTTCGGTCGGCCGGATTCCAAAGTCTGGGTCTGGCCTCGGCTGATGTCGCACTTCACCCGACGTCATAGCGGCTGTCAATTGGGTATAAAGGCATCAGCCGACGCCATTTTCCTCAGTGTTTCTTGCCCCAGATGCCAGGTGCCCTCTAGGAAGGCTAAATTTGGATAAATGCAAATGATTCCAAACAGTAGAGAGCAAACAAAAATAAACATGTATATACATATATACAAACAAATACACTATAATAGATTCCCCCAGCTAGCTACAAGATGGGCAAATACCCTAGGAGTACCACAGAGGGGAAGGAGGGTGGGTAATCCTGACTGCAGATGCATACCTCTCGGACATCTACATTTATGGTAGGTACAAAACTGTACTATGTCCTTCAAGGATGCATCTGCAGTCCTAACATATGGGTAGAATACCATAGCCAAACTGGGGGAGGAGGCACTAAGATGATTATGGTGTCGTTAAGATCCCTTGCAAAACAGCAGTTGCAAAACCTGCTCGGGGATCTGGAGTATAAAGGTAGATTATAATGCTTGGCAAATGTATGCACGGAGCTCCAAGTAGCAGCTTCTAAAATGTCTTTGGTAGCCACTCCTCGTAAGAAAGCTGTAGTAGTGGCTGTAGCCCTTGTGGAGTGAGGTCTGGTGTTTTCTGGAGTTGTCTTTCCATGAAAAGAGTAACAAAATCTAATGCAATTTCCTATCCATTTTGAGATTGTCTGTTTTGAAATTGCTTTTCCTTCCATTCCTGTTGCAATATGCTACCAGAAGCTGCTCAGTTTTTCTATTGTTCTTGGTTCTGTCCAGACAGTAGCGCAATTGCCTGTGCACATCCAAGGTATGTAGTAGTCTTTCCCCCCTGTTCTGTGGGTTGGGGAAGAATGTTGGTAGGTGGATTGCTTGGTTCAATGATACCCTGGAGACCACCTTTGGCATAAAAGTAGGGTTAGTTCTCAAGGACACTCTATCCTGATGGAAGATAAGGAAGGGCTGTACTGCCATTAATGCCTGTAATTCAGAAACCCTTCTTGCTGAGGTGATTGCAAGCAGGAAAGCAGTTTTCCAAGATAAGAACTGTAATTCTGCTGTTGCTGCTGGTTCAAAAGGGGGAAGTGTTAACTTTTCCAGTACAAAGTTAAGGTCCCATGTAGGCAAAGGTGGCTTCCTTGGAGGCTTTACATTTTTAATTCCTCTCAGAAACTGCCTGAGTAGAGGATGAGAGAAGACTGGAGGATCCATGTTGTATTCTGCTGAAATTGCTGATGCATGAATCTTAATGGAGGAGTAAGACAGACCATTGTGGAAAAGTTCTGCTAAATATTCCAGGATGTTAGCTATGTTTGCTAATGATACATTTTCTCCTTTTGCTGCACTCCAAATGAGGTATCTTTTCCATTTGGCTGAATAAGTTTTCCTTGTGGAGGGTCTGCGAGCCTCCAGGATAATGTCTTTAACCCTCTGAGATAAATCTGGGTTATTTTGTTTTATGTAATATTCCAAGCAGCTAGCTGCAGTGTTTTCAAGTTTGGATGTAGGATCTTGAAGTTGTTCTGTGTTAGCAGTAAAGGAACTAGAGGTAGAGGCCATGCGTGTGTCCAAGACATACTCCTCAGTAGCGGGTACCAATGCTGCCTCGGCCAGTCTGGAGCTATCAGGATGATCCTTGGGTGATCTTCTTTGATCTTCAGTAGCACTTTGTGCATCAAAGGAAGAGGAGGGAATGCATATGCTGTCAGGTTTTCCCAACTGAAGGATAGGGAGTCCACCTTCCAAGCAAGTGGGTGGTATGTCCTTGTGCAGAATTTCCTCAATTGGTGGTTGTGTGGGGATGCGAACAGGTCTATTTCTGGTAGTCCCCATTTCTTTGTAATGGATTTGAAGATGTCTGGATGCAGCATCCATTCGTGGGCATCCGTGGTAGTTCTGCTTAAGGTGTCTGCTAGCATATTTTCTTTTCCTGGCACAAATATGGCCTGGAGCTGAATGTTGAGGTTCAGGGCCACATTCCAAAGGTCCATTGCCATCCAGCATAGAGGATATGAGTGTGTGCCTCCCTGTTTGTTGATATACCACATGACTGTGGTGTTGTCCGTCCTTATCAGCAAATGACCCTGTTGAAGAAACGGTCTGAATGTCTGAATTGCCTGTTTCACTGTCAGCATCTCTTTTTGATTTATGTGTAGGTTCAGCTGGTCCTGTGTCCATAGGCCTTGTATACACTTGTCCACCATGTGTGCCCCCCAGCCTAGGTCTGAGGCGTCCGTGGTGATAGTCTGGCTTGGGCGAGGTTTGTGGAAAGGCAGTCCTCTGTTCAACTGACAGGCCTGAGCCCACCACAGGAATTCTTGTTTCAGGCATGGAATTATTGGAATCTGGGCTTCTAGACTGTGCTTGTGTTGAGACCATATATTCCTCAGGTACCATTGCAACTTCCTCATATGCAACCTGGCATGTGGAATCAATATTATGCAGGATGCCATGTAACCCAGGGCTTGCAGGATTTTCCTTGCTGTAAGCTGGTTCTGTGTTGTTAATGCCATGAAATAGAGTGGTAGTTGCTTTTGCTTTTCTGCTGTGAGAAATGCCATCTGATTTGAAGTGTCCAGTTCTGCACCCAAGAATGTTATCCTTTGGGATGGTACCAGCCTTGACTTTTTCATGTTGACTGTGTATCCCAGGGCTTGCAGTAGTTGTATAACCTTTTCCAAATCTTTTGTTAATTTGGTCTTGTTGTCCGCTTGTATTAGGCAGTCGTCCAGGTATGGATAAATCTGAATTCCTGAAGCCTGCAATGAGCAATTACTGATGCCAGGCATTTCGTGAATACTCTGGGCAGTAGATAAGCCAAAGGGCAATGCTGAGAATTGATAATGCTCTGATTCTGCAAGAAATCTGAGGTATCTTCTGCAATCTGGTCGTATAGGGACGTGCAGGTATGCCTCCTTGAGATCTAGAGTCACCAGCCAAGACTCCTTGCCCAGCATGGGAAGAAGTTGCTGTAGGGTCAGCATTTTGAATTTTGGAACAATGAGGTATGTGTTCAGAGCGGACAGGTCGAGAATAGGCCTCCATTGGCTTTCTTTCCTTGGTACCAGGAAAAGTCTGGAGTAAAATCCTTGCCCTTGTTCCATAGGCGGTACCCTTTCTATAGCTCTCATCCTTAGTAAGTGGTTGATTTGTCCTAGAGCGTTTGTTTTTTGGTTTGGTGGTAGGTTTGGCATTCCTCTCTTTCTTGGTAGAGTGTGGAAGTGAAACCTGTAGCCTTTGTCTATTGTCTGTAAAATCCATTTGTCTCCTGTAATGTAATGCCAGTTTACGGAAAATAAGGCTAGCTTTCCGCCTAAGGGTGCTTCCAGTTGTTCCCTGGTAGGCGGTATCAGAGTCAAGTCATTGTGTCTGTCCTGTGGAAGTGGTAGTAGCTGGATCTGTGGCAGTAGTTCTCTGGTTGTTAGTCTACCACTGACGTCCCCTGTAGGCACCTCTGGATTGACCTCTGCCTCTTGGGTGCCTATTTCTGCCTCTCTGTGCTCTGGAGGTGTCTGGAAAGGACCAATTCTTCGAAGGCCAATTTCTACTAAACCTCAGAGGCTGGACCTGTAAGAAATCCTTGACTGTTTGGACAGATTTTGCTTTTTCTTCCACCTTCTTTAGCACTTGCTGTGCAGGGGAGCCAAACAAACTTTGTTTCTCCATGGGAGCATCTAGGAGCTTTGATTTTACATGGTCTGGTAAGGATTGCTCTTTTAACCATGCATGCCTTCTGATCGCTGTTCCAGTCATAGCTGATCTAAAGGAAGCCTCCAGTGCATCATAGCCGCATTTTAAGGAATGATTACTGACCTGCTGAGTGTTATGTACCAAATCCTGAAGGGACTTACGGTCTATAGGTTCAGGAGAGGACAGTGTTTTATTTAGCTGGTCTAACAAAAATTCCTGATACTGAATCATGTGGAATTGACAGTTTAAGGCCCTAGCCAAAAGAGTAGCAGAAGTATAAACTTTTTTACCCCATCTCTCTAATGCTCTAGATTCTCTTTCAGAGGGGAGGGGTTTTTTTGCAGAGGCAGCTGCTACAGCTTTGGGGCCCTGTGAAATGGTTTCAGGATCTGCAATAGGAGCCTTATACAAGTGAAAGTGTGTGTCCGGGACCCTGTAATATCTGTCGGGCTTAGCAGGAGCCGGGGGAAGAGAGTCAGGGGAAGAACAGGCATCATTAAATGCATCATCCACAACTGTTAGTACTGGAGGAATGGCTAAAGGCCTATGCTGTGGTAAATGCAAAAAGGTCCTTAGCCTTTTCCTTGAATCTGAAAAATCCTGGCCCTGCCATTGAAATTGCTCTCTCATAGCATGTAAGGTTTCCCCAAAAGAAAATTCCTCAGGAGGAGAGGCAGAAGGAACTAGAGGTAGGCCTGTGTGAGGGGGTTTTAGCAGGCAAGGCCTTAGAAGATTTAGCTGCCTTAGCCCTAGAAAAAGCCTTGATAGACATAGATGCAGGGGGCCTGGCCTAGCAGCTCCACGTGCAGGAGTAGATATGTCTAGAGGAATAGTATCTGATAAATCCTGGGTGCCTGCTACAGCAGGAGAAATTTCAGTAGCAGATTCAGCCATGCCGTGTGAGGCCTCGGCTATCGGAGGCAAGTTTTCGGCCGAAGGAAGGACAGAGGACTCGGTTTCAGCCGAAACCGAGACACTCGCGGTTGGCTTAACCGTGGTTTCGGCCGAAACCGCGGATCGCGAGTGTTGGTCCTTTTCCTTACGCTTTTAGCTAATTGTGAAGTCGGAGTCTCCGACGGCATTTTGTAAGCAAAAGCGGGACCAAAAAACTCCTCTGCAAACTCCGACCGACGTCTAAGTGTCCGTCGGTTGAAGGAAGCACAGGCTAGACAAGCTGATACGTCGTGGTCTGGGCCTAAGCAAGGAAGGCAGTAAGAGTGGAAATCCTTATGAGGTATTTGTTTCCCACAAATTAAACAATTATTTACTTTTTCTGACATCGGCTGAGGCAAGAAAGAGTCCCCAACGGGGTACTTAGCTTTTAGAAGTCTTGGTAGTAGAAATCTCTGGATCTGACCGACCGGCACTTGCGAACAGCTTCTGCTTGGCACCGCGGCAAGAAAGACTGAGGAAAATGGCGTCGGCTGATGCCTTTATACCCAATTGACAGCCGCTATGACGTCGGGTGAAGTGCGACATCAGCCGAGGCCAGACCCAGACTTTGGAATCCGGCCGACCGAAGGGCTGCCTGAGGCAGGACAACCCATATGTTAGGACTGCAGATGCATCCTTGAAGGACATCATTAGTATTCTGTGGAGAAGGGAAGAAGGACGGAAAATGACTGGACGATTTAAGGACAAATTATTAACAACTATGGATACAGGAGGAGGACTGGTGCAGAGAGATACCCTGTCCTTGTGAAAACCCCCAAAAAACGAGTAAGGGCCATGAGTGCTTGAAGTTTAGACACCCGCTTGGCAGAAGTAAGAGCAATCAACAATACAGTCTTCCAAGTACATTATTGTAGGGAAGAAGAAACTGCAGGCTCAAAAGGGGATGGAATCAATTTCTCAAGAACAAAATTAATGTCCCAAGGAAGAGGAAAGTACAGTTGTGTACACTTATCATAAATGTAGATGTCAGAGTGTATTCACTGTTGCAGTCATTACATTTGGGTTATCTGCTTGCAGGTTGCCCTCAGTCGGCCTGATTAACAAAGTCTTGGGTCCTGCATCGGTTGCTGTTCCTTCTTCCAGGACGTCAGGTCGACGGGTATAAAACATGCATCCGATGCAATTACATCAGTTTTTCTTGCCCCAGATGTCAGATGCCCCCTAATGGGGAGCAAATAAAACAAATACACTAGAAAGGCTTTTAAGCATAGTAAAAGAAAGTAAAGATATAGCCAGAGAAAATTAGGGGGCTGGAGAGAGGGTAACCAGGACTGCAACACTGAATACACTCGACATCTAAACTTATGGTAAATGTACACAACTGTACTATGTTCTTCGTGTTTCACTGTTGCAGTCATTACTTTGGGTAGATTCCCAAAGCTATGGTTGGGAGGAGGGGGTTTATACAGCATTATGGCCAGCTATAAGGCCCTGCAAGACAGCAGCGGCAAAGCCAGCTCTGGATTTAGAGAAAATTGGTAAATGATAACGCTTGGTGAAAGTATGTACAGAACTCCAGGTAGCAGCTTCTAGAATATCCCTAGTAGGAACACCTCCGAGAACAGCTGCAGAAGTAGATGCAGCCCTGGTGGAGTGAGATCTGATCCCCTGGGGGATAGGTTTTTCATGGTGCTTATAGCAGAAAAAAATGCAATGGCTTATCAATTTAGAAATGGTTTGTTTTGAAATAGCCTTCCCCTCTGCCCCTGCAGCAAATGCTACCAGCAGTTGTTCAGATTTTCTTTGAAATTTAGTCCTGTTCAAGTAGAATCTATGTTGTATGTGTACATCCAAGGAATGCAGAATCCGTTCCCCTTTGTTCTGTGGATTGGGAAAGAAGGCTGGCAAATGAATGGACTGATTAAGAGCCACATTGAAAACCACCTTGGGCATGAAGGATGGATTAGTCTTCAGAGATACCCTGTCCGCATGAAAAATGATGAAAGGCTCCACTGCCATAAGGACCTGTAATTCAGATATTCTTCTAGCTGAAGTGATCGCTAAAAGGAAGGCTGTTTTCAAAGAAAAAAATTTAAGTCTGCAGTGGCAGCTGGCTCGAAAGGAGGTAGAGTGAGCTTCTCCAAAACAAAATTAAGGTCCCAGGCATGGGTAGGAGCTCTCCTGGGTGGTCTCAAGTTCTTTGCCCCTCTGAGATGCTGCTGGAGCAGGGGATGAGAGAAGAGGGGTGGTTCTGAGTTATAGTGAGCTGAAATAGCTGAAGCGTGGATTTTAATAGAGGAAAAAGACAGGCCCTTGTGAAGCATCTCAGTTAAGTATTGCAAAATCTGAGGTAAATTGGGCGCTGCTGTGCTCATCCCTAAAGGTTGGTTCCAAGCACAGAATCTTTTCCATTTGTCAGCATAAGATTTTCTAGTACTAGGCTTTCTCGCCTCCAAGATGACATCCATCGCAGGTTTGCTGAGGGATGATAAGGGTGAATTTAAGTGATTAGCCAAGCTGCAAGGTTCAATGTTGGAAGCTGAGGGTGCAGAATTTGGTTCTCCTGCTGAAACAGCAAGGAAGGGGTCTGAGACAGGTGCCATGGAGATATTTGTGACACACTGCGCGAGATTGGGAACCAGTGTTGGCGTGACCAGTCTGGAGCAATCAAAATCATTCTTGGTTTGTCCTGTTTGACTTTTAGCAGAACTCTGTGGAGAGCAGAGACAGAGGGGGGAAAGGCGTAGACTGATAGGTTTTTCCAGCTGAAGGACAGAGCATCTACTTTCCAGGCATCTTTGTGGGGAGTCCTTGTGCAAAACTTGTCCAACTGGTAGTTCTGAGGGAAGGCAAATAGATCTATGTCTGGGTTCCCTCATTTGCATGTCAACATGTTGAAAATCGGTGGTTCCAGTTTCCACTCGTGTGGGTCCATGAGATTTCTGCTTAGAACGTCTGCCAGTGTATTCAATTTTCCTGGCAGGAATTGAGCTTGTAGGTGCACTTGGTAGCTCAGGCTGTGTTCCACAATGCCATGGCTAGTCTGCAGAGGGGATAGGAATGTGTACCCCCTGCTTGTTTATGTACCACATAACCGTGGTGTTGTCTGTCTTTACCATTAGTTGTCCTGGAAGAATGTAGTCCTTGAAGGCTGTCAGAGCATTCTGTACAGCTAACATTTCTTTTTGATTGATATGTAGGTGCATTTGATTTGGGTTCCATTTGCCCTGAATGCACTTCCCTGCCAGGTGAGCCCCCCCATGCACAGTCTGATGCATCTGTAGTTAGGGTTTGGGCGGCAGGGGGTAGTGAGAATGGCAGTCACTTGTTTTGGTGGCAGGCCTCTGCCCACCATACGAATTCCAGGCGTAGGCAAGGTATGATAGGAATTATTGTTTCCAGGCTGTGACAATGTTGACTCCATAGACTTTTTAAGTACCACTGTAGTTTCCTCATATGCAGTCTTGCATATGGAATTAGAAGAATGCAGGAGGCCATGAGCCCCAAGGCTTGCAGTATTTGTCTTGCAGATAGCAGTGTTTTTGTGACCACTTGTTTGAAGTAAGTTACCAAATGAATTTGCTTCTTTGGCGTGAGGAAAGCCATCTGGGCAGTTGTATTCAAGCTCGCACCCAGGAATGTAATCTGTTGAGAGGGTATCAGTTGTGATTTCTTTTTGTTTATGGTGTACCCTAGACAAGTTAGAACCCTTTTTATAAAAGCCAGATGATTTAGCAGTATGCCCTACTTTCCTGCCTGAATTAGACAATCGTCCAGGAAAGGATAATTTGAATATTTCTTTGCCAGCAAAATGCAATAACTGGAGCCAGGCACTTTGTGAATACCCTGGGCGCAGTAGACAAGCCAAAGGGCAGTGCAGAGAACTGATAATGCAAGTAGCCTGCTTTGAAGCATAGGCTATCTTCTGCAAGATTCCCTGATTGGGATGTGCAGGTACGCTTCTTTTTAATCTAGAGTTGCCAACCAGGCATCTTTGCCTAGCATAGGAAGTAACTGGTGAAGAGTCAGCATCTTGAAATTTGGAATGTCCAGAAAGATGTTTAGAGTAGACAGGTCCAGAATTGGATGCCATGACTTGTCTTTTTTGGGTACCAGAAAAAGACTGGAAAAGAAACCTTGTCCCTTTTTCTCTTCTGGTACTGGTTGAATAGCCCCTATGTTTAAAAGGGAAAGTACTTGTTTTTGAGCCTCTACCCACTGATTTGGGGGCAGGTCTGGCCACTCATTTGGTGTTGGCAACGTGTGGAAATAAAATCTGTATCCCTGTGGCATTATATTTAAAACCCATTTGTCCTGGGTTACGAGTTCCCAGTTCTTTGCATGAAGAGCAATCTTTCCCACCAAAAAGGTAAGTGCTTGCTAATTTTAAAAGGAAGCCATTTAGATTGTTTACCATTGGTGGGTGTCTTGTTATTTCCAGATTTGTAAGTGAAGGCCCCCCATTGCTTAGTTCTGAGAGTCCCCTGGGACTGAAACCTGGTGCTTTTGGTGTGTCTGGGTTTGGCTTGAGAGGATCTGGAAGGAGCTGGAAAAGACCAATTCTTAGTAGGCCAGTGCCTACTAAATCTTGGACGTTGCACTTGTAAGAAATCTTTAATAGTTTGCATAGATTTAGCTTCATCTTCCATCTTTTTTAGAACTTCTTCAGCCTTATTGCCAAACAGACGGTCCTGATTTAAAGGAGCATCCAACAATTGCGCTTTAACATGATCAGGCAAAGATTGTTCCTTAAGCCAAGCATGTCTTCTAAGCACAGACAGCAGCCCTGCAGGAGGCCTCTAAAGAATCAAAATCACATTGCAAGGTATGTTTTCCAACTTGTTCAGCAGAATGCAATAAATCCTGTAAATCTTTATTTTCCACACAATCAGGAATCAACATCATTTTCTGTTTAAGCAGTCCAATAATATGCTGTTGATATTTTAACATATGAAATTGGCAGTTTAAAGCCCTGATTGCCAAGGTTGCAGAAGTATAAACCTTCTTACCCCATCTATCCAGCGCCCTGAAGTCTCTATCAGAAGGGGTAGGATTTTTAGCAGTAGAATCGTTAATGCCCTTGGGCCCCTGAGAAATGGTTTCTGGATTAGCAACAGGATCTTTGAAAAGGAACTTGTGGGACTCAGGAACCCTGTAGTATCTGTCAGGTTTACTAGGAGCTGGAGGCAGGGAATCAGGGGCCATACTGGATTCTGAAAACACATAATCAACAATGTCTAGCACAGGAGGTATAGCCAAGGGCCTATGCTGAGGTAGAAGCAGGAAATCCCTAAGCCTCTTTTTTGAATCAGAAAATTCCTGACTTTCCCAGTAGAAAAGCTCCCCTAAGGTATGTAAAGTTTCCCCAAAAGAAAAATCCTCAGGAGGGGAGGCAGAGGGAATGGAATCCTCTGCATCAGAATCCTCAAAAGTAGGTTTGGACAAATCCAGGTCATTAGAAGAGTCAGAAGACATAGTCAAGCTCAGCCCTAGGCCTCTTAAAGGGGGGTGGCTGACTACCCCTGATTACAGTAATTAGATCTTCAGTCATTTTGATCATTTGTTTTTAG